>NW_009916914.1:5872-21061 GCF_000696875.1 Nestor notabilis | reverse complement strand
AAATTTTCCGGCGGCTACATTATTAAGGACAAGGGGACAAACATAAGTGCAGGAAGCCTCTAATTAAGAGCAGGTTTGTACGGCATATGCGACTCAAGCATCAATATTGTTTGAACTCGGTACTGGCTCAATTTACCCCTGCCGCTGAGGTCGAGCTTGTGCTAGAATGTTTCATACAACTGTGCTCTTTGAATCAAACAGGATGCAAAATATCTCTGAAGTAAAGATTTTAAGGCTGACATAAACCTTAGGAAATACAACATGGTGCCATAGGCTCAAGAATGTATGTATGTGTAAGAGATACTGTCTGGGACTGAGGACAAACAGAATTAACTTACTGTCTCCTCTGTATATCATGTGGAACAAAGAACCAGACTAGGAAAAAATGTATTTTTTGCTTTTGAACACAGCTCTTTTTCAAGTGTCTTCATGGTTCCCACTAGATAATGATAGTAACATGGCTAGTGCCCTGGGAAAGAGGTGTAGTATTCATGTTTAAAAAAGAGAAATAGAAATGGAAAGAGCCAAAGTGATACAGGAACTTGCCTTGGGAAACTGTGTTTTATGACCCATGCTTGGATGCCTTTGTGTTATCAGACTACAAATACTATAAATCCCATGTTTTCCATCAAATTGGTCTTTCTGCTCACATAAAATATATATAACTTTGTTAACAGTGAAATAATATCAATTCAGTTACCCCAGGCAAGAAAGTGGAGAAAGAAAGATTTTGCCTTTAGCTAATTCATGTATGAAGGCCTGGAGAAAAGGATTCTGTGTTTCATCTTACAAAGGCTAGTCTGTATTATAACATTAAAGTATCATTTCCTTTGACACTCCAGGTTAGCCTGGGAGAGCTGTGCCTTAAAAGACTTAACTCCCAAAAGACACCAGCAAAAGGTAAATCTTGTTGAGGAGCCAGGTGCTGGGGAATGGTGGCTCCTCTCCAGGGGCCACTTGGCTGGTCTGTCCTTTAATACTGTTTATTTCTATTGTAAGAAAAACACCTTGTGCTTCTGGGATTTATACTGACAGTTTGGTATCCTTTCAAGGCTTTAGTATCATAACTGGGGTAGTGTCCTTACATTTCTTTTTTATTGTATATAACAGGAGCTTCATTTTGCCCATGACCCCAAGTGGCAGAGCTGATACAGCTATGGTCGTTATGCGTGTGTTTCACGTTGTTCTGGGTCACAGGTATGACAACATGGGGGGTTGCAACTGCTGTCCAGGAAAGTGGCATCTACCTGTCAATATAGCTAAATGTAATCTAGTTGACAGCTTTCTGGTGAAAATTGGATTTACATAATGAAAAAGGCGGACAGCCACTTTTCTGCACAACTTCCTGTGCTTTGCCTGTGAGCGCTCCAAGTGTTTGTTGCAGTAAGAAATGACCAAGTTTTGACAGTAATTTGAAAATATTAATGTTGTAGAAACCTTTATTAAAAATAACAGTTCCATGAGGCATTCACCTGCTGGTTAAGGCTATTTCAGGAAGGCAGCTCTTGGATGAGTTTGTATGACAGCTGGAAGCAGGTTCCATCAGCCACGGAGCATGGTTTGGCCATACAATCACAGCTGCTGTCCAGGCCAGCGCTACCTTCTTCATCGAGGCTGCAATGCCCCATGGCACAGTACAGCACCCCATAGAAATGCTGGATTGTACCTGAGCACGTGGTGGTCATGCTGATGGGTTTCTTCAAGCAGGGCTTCCACCTGGGGCATTGTGCTGCATGGCTACAGCAAAGTCACTTGGGCTGCTGCAGTCTTTCACCTTTCTTTCCCAAGTGCTGATGCACAGGGTGGAGGCATCTGTCAGTCCTCCTAGAAGCATTTATCTGTGAATCAGAACACATTACAGCAGGTAACTAAAGTCACTGTTGCTGAGTTCTGAATAACAAATTCCTAACAGCAAAGTCTGTGCAAAAGTCACAGTGAGTCATACAGAGGCCATTAAAAGGATGCAACATGATAGCATAAAATGTCACTCCATAATATGAAGTAAATAATGAAATTATAGATCCATATAAACTCTGAAGAAAAGAATTAGAGCAGTCTTGTGTTATTCTCTGGAAGTTGTTTCCTCCTTATGCTGCTTTCATTCAAACTACTTTCATGTGCTCCTTAATGTTTTTTTGTGGGTGGTATAAGTCTGAGTTTTTAGTACAAGGAAGTAAAACAAAGAAAAATACACCCCATGGTAGTCTGACATGCAGAAATGGAGGAAAAAACTACTCTGGAGATCTGTTTCACTGCTGGGCTGTTCATTCAAAGCCAGTCCAAGCTGGTAATTATTTTTCTTGGTCCAGTCTCAAAGCCCACTGAAATCCATGACAAGGCATGGGTTGAGCTCTGACAAGGCTGATGAGCAGTTTGATGGCTCATCTGGAATTCATTTGATGGTCTTAATGAAGGTTTAAGGTGACAAGCATTCAGACTGCAGTGTACGCTCATATCCTGTGTTGCTTGACCAGACCTTTACATGTGCAGTGCAGATACTCACTGGGGATGCTTTGCAGTGGGGAGCACATGGACTCCCCTCTGGGGCTTCCTAGCCTGGGATTCTTACACCTTCTTGAAACAGTGTAGAAGCCATGGAAGTGCAGGGATATATCTTGTTCTGTACTGTGCCTGATCTCCCATACCTGGCATGCATTAGCTGTAGTTCCTGGTGGGAATCAGGCCTCTTCCATCTTAGGCTGTCTGCTTACAGTAGCAGAGAGCTGTGAGGACTGAAGAAGATGGGTGGATTCAGTTCCTACCTGTTTAGGAACCACTCTGATGGATGCTTCAAGAGGAAGGCGTAAGGCACAGGAGACTGTGTCATTCAGTACTTTTGCCATGGCTGGAAACATCCCTGTTGTTTGATGCTGTTGCAGTGGGGCCAGCAATCTCCATGGCCTGGTGACTTTGCTTAATAGTTTGGGGAAATTATCGTTGTGGTCTTGCTTCTTGTCCATGCTTTTGCTCTGCTAATTTAGCTCTGAGTTCAAGCACGCTATGAAGCTGCAATGAATTTTTGTAATTGCTTTGTGAGGACGAGGGTTTTCCTTTTTGTTGAGAAGAGTGATGTGGTGTGAAATCTGAATTTAACTCACAAGGCAGGACAGCCATTACCTCAGCAATGCTGATGTTAAAGCGAGGCCAAGACCAGGCAGCAATTGATGGCTGCCCCAGTCTTGTCTTCAGCAAGTCCAAGAGGAAACACTGCTAAAAAGCCTTTAGACAGGATGGGGTAACAAGAGTCACTATAAAATATTGTTGCAGACGCTGATAAAAAATGTCTGGTGTTGGCTGAACCTGAAATGTGTGTCCTTGCTGCATCTGAGTCTTTCCTCAGTGACACTCTCCTGGAATCTGACCTAATGAAGCTGCTCAGTCATATTAAGTGTACACCAGCCTTAACTGTGTGGTGGGATTTTGTGTTGTAACAGATCTTTCCCTTTCCTACCCTCACTCAAGACGACCCGTAGTACAGTCTGTGAGCCTGAAAGCATCCTTGCTGCAGGTTATGTACTGGTCAACTTCTGTCAGTGCTTGCTATGGGGAGGATGGGGCTGCTGAAGACTGAGAGTAAAAGAAGCTGAAAGACAAGAACCCTTACATAGTTCCGTTAGCCCTTCCATCAAAATGCATCTCATAGGCATTAATGAATCAGGCTATAACATTTTACAGCAGACAAAGTCTTCAGCAGGCTAAATAAGGAAGTTTTGAAGGATCAGACTTGGAGAGGCCAGTCTGGGCACTTACGTAAGACAAGAAGATGATGAATATGTGACTGCTGAGAGATCGCTCAGTCCTAGGCTTGTTCCAGACTGTGACTTCAATGACCACTGCCTAAGTGGCATTTATGAACTTTTTCTACACATCAGGCCTGCTATAAGGGGTGAAGCTCAATGGCTTTTCTCTGATGGAGGAAGGAAATATAAATGTGTCACAGCTGATAGAGTAGTTACTCAAAGTAACTATTTTACCCCTGCTTTTGTAATTTTGGCAGAGCCTTCTGCCAGCTGATTCTTGCTGGAGGCTTAAGACCCAGAAATTTCTGAATAGGAGTGGACTGAAAAAGTTGCGTAGTTCCTCAAGATGCATGAACAGAAGATGCGTATGTGACAAGGTTTCTGCTGAATCTGGTTGCCAGCTGGGAGAGCATACCAAACAGCACCCAGGATCGCTCTCTGGAAGACTCGTCACCAGTTTTGTCCCCAGTGGGACAGGTATGACACACCAGGGATAGACACACCACCTGTCCCCATGCTGGGTGGCAGGGAGCGGGATCCTGTGTGAAGCATGCGAGGGTGAGCATGCTGTCCCGCTCCTGCTCCCATGCCAGGACTGTCATGGCTCTTCTCTGGCTTGTAGAGAGCTCATTTGGCTCATAGACTGAATGCCTTGAGAGTATTTACTTCTTCTGTGAGGCAGGAAGGGAAGGAGTTGCACACACATGAGCACAGCAAGGTCACTGTCTGAGATGCTGGTGCTGCTTCTTGCAATATGTTGAATAGAGGCAGTATCTGCTTGATTCTTGATTCTTTAATCTGCTTGGCAGCTAGTTGATTTGACTCTACTTAGCACATGTATACCCTGAGCCGCAGTTCCTCAGGGTGTCATACTGAACTGTGGTAGCTCCAGGAAACTTCCTATGAAGCAGCTTAGGAACAAAACCTCAGGGGCACTTCTTTCATGGAAGATCTTTGCACCTCTAGGGCAAACTGTCTGGAAAGCAAGCTAAAAATCCGTTTGAGGAGAAATAAATCATGACCTCACGACTGCACAGTGTAGGCACAGTTAACTTACGTTTTGTGTACAACATCAGCACATCATGTGGTACAACTCCTGTGAAACTCTGCTGCAGATCCTGATATCATGCTCCCAGCACTCTGCACAGATCCCTCTGTAAGCCCTGTGACACTCTGCAGGCACTTGTATCAGCTGGGAAGACCTCACCAGTAGTGAGTAAAAGTCCACTGATATCTTACAATGTAAAAATCACTAGATCATCTGACACAATGTTTTTATTTTGGGAAAAAAACCCTCTGATAAAGCAGCTGATTCAGGCCAGCCACTTGAACCTGAAGCTCTCATCACCAGCTTCATGTGGAGACCTCATTAGTGAGATCCCTAAGCTAACAAGCTTATTTGTTTTCTTTTCTCTTTTTTTCCTTTTTTTCTTTTATTAATTTTTTTAAATCTTTCCCCAAACAAATCAAAACTAAACAAAAATCCCTCCCCAACCCCCCAGCTCATGTTTTCATAATGTCTTTCTTGTCATTGAGAAATGGATAATAAAAATTAAACAGTTTAATAGGAATAATATAATGGTAATTTAAAACACACACTCACATTCTGTATTGTATTTTAATTACAAGTGCACCATAAGGATAAAATATTTATACTTGTGTGTACTTCTTTCCTTTCTGACAGCAGAGTGAATACGACAATCTTTTCTGAGACTAAAAAGATTAACATTTTTCAAACTATTTTTGTATACATATGATATATATTCATCAATACTTTCTTATTATAGCTACTGAAGATCCATCAAAGCTGAAGGAAGGAGGAAGAGGTATAAGTCTCAAACATTTCTCAAGCTAATGGATATATCTGTGAAGGATACCTAGACACTCATTCCCTAGCAAAAAAGGGTGCTCCAGAAACAAAATTTCTCTGGCTTTTCCATTAAATCCAGTCATCTTGCGTAATATTGCCATATAATTTCCCTACTAAATGGAAAACATTTTTACCCTCAAAATTCTGTCTAAAGTCCCATTTTCCTCTTCCTAACATACTCAGTGTCTGGAGAGACAGAACGTATTGAATTGCCATTTATTTTCAGTGTTGTATCTCACCATTGTTGATGAAGGAGAAAGACCCTTGAAGTTTGGAGTTTCACCATGTTGTCTCCTTGATTGCAAAGGAACTGACTCTCTACAGCTGAGGTAGTAATGAGGATCATTAAAGAGGGACAGCAATGCAGTGCACAGTGACATCTAGTCTGCATACAATTTCCTTATTCAGTTTTGAATAAAGATCAGGTTACAGAAAAAGCTCTAAAAACTTTGTATTAGCACATTAGAACTATAATCTTGCATCAAATCCCTTGGAGTATATACGCATGTTTGCAATTATTTTATTTGAGCCTTTTTGAGTTACACTGAGTAGAGCTCCGAATTCTTTTATTATGATGGTTATTATTTTTCATAAGACCAACAGATCACTGAAATAACTTGGGGCATCAGAACTGCATAGGCCTGACTGCTTTCACAGCCACTAGTGCAAATGAGATACATCAATCAATTATAACAGGAGTCATGGTAAAAAGGGGTGAAAATCAGTTTGGTGTGCTTACTGAGAGCCCTGCACGTTTGCAAGCAAAAGCAGAAATAATTTTCCTTTTCAATAACTGTGATTACTTGCAGACTGATGACCTTTTTTCCATAGGGAAATCAGAGAAAGAATATCGAAAAGGAAACACTGAAAAAAGGCAAGGGGTAATTTCTGAATCCTTCAACTGCTCAACTGAACTCCAACATGATCTTCTATTTCTTTTCTCTTCTGGCTGTGTGGCACTTTCTGAGTCCTAAACTGCCACCAGTGCCTAAATCAAAACCCCCATGATGAAAGGAGTGCAGGCTCTGAATCTTAGATAAAGCTGCTACAATGTCTAAGGCTGTCTCCTGTGCACAAACGTAAATATTCACTCTGTCTTTGATGTGACTGGGTTAAAAATTACAGTTTTGTCATCATTCAGTCAAAGGGTCTTTCTAGTCCAGTGGCACCCATTCTTCATTGACAAGAGTTATTTATTTTCCTCACATGAATTCTTTTCTTCCATTCAAATATTGGGTAGTCTTGCAGTTTTTCACAAGCACAGCAAATGACAAGAGCCAAATACTCAAGGCTTCCCCTTGAACTCTCTCTCTATTGCTAAATACACTTGCTTAGCCCAATTTTATCTACCCAGGGCCTTCTTCTCCAAGGTACGCCATTACAAGGCTGCCAGGCTTCTTGTTACTATATTATTTCCTGCTTTCTGTTTCCTGTCTTCCTCAGCTCTGGAATTGGTTGCCATCTGTCAAGTACTAAAATGTGTATGTTCTCAGCAGTAATATAAATAAATCAAAAAGGAACAAGCAAGGAAAAAAAAAACCCACCCTGAAATATCAATTCTTTCTTTTTCTTGCTTATAGAAGATCCTTAAACATTTCTCATAGGTATTTTTAAAAGCAAATAAATTAAATTGGCTAATGTGCAGTTAATACCTGTGTTGCTAGAAATGTGTGGATAAAACTGCTTCATGCACATGAATTCCGCAGGAGTAAAACCTACAAAATTTAACCTCACTGTCATGTGTTTAGTATATTAAAGATGTTTAATGTCCTAGCCATTATGTAAACAATCCTGTTGCTGCTCCCTTGGCTGATCCGTACAGATGTGGGAATTTTAAACCGTATCATAGCTATTTATTAATTTCCATTAATAACATTTAGATCTGTGATTACTTGCTCCTAAGAATTTTCAGGCAGCAGCACAGCAAGTGTAAACCTATTGTGGTGTGTAACTTCTGAGGTCCCTCAGAAGCAGTACATGGACCCCAGGAGTCCACCTATCATAAGCTGGAAACCACAAAGTAAGACAGAAATACCACTAACAATGATGAATGGATTGTCAAGAAATACATAAAAAGGAAGAAAACTGCAACACAGGAAACACCAGCCTGATGCATGTGAGTGGTCTTTAATTCAGTGGCTTCTTCCTACCTGCGCTGACCACCAAGATTTTCAGAAGACAATATAAAATGACTCATAAGGGAATGTCATTCAGGGGAGCTTTCATGAATCTCCTTATGTTATTCACTGAAAATAAAAATGTTTCTTTCCATTATATTATTTGTTATTCTTTCACTGTAACAACTTGGATATATATCACCAAAATAGCCTGAGAGTTCTAAATCTTTTAGAAGGCTGCTGTGCCTGAGCTAAGTAAAATTTTGTAGTAAATGAGTTTGACAGTCCAGTCACCCATTTTAACAGGATTGTTTCTTTGTTATATATATACATTTATTACCTTTCACTTTAGGGAATGGCTTCACACTGTTACGTTGTGAGAAAGCAAAAATATCTCAGTGGACACCCAGTTTCGGTTTGCACTAGATGTCAGCTTATGTATAAGGCATATTTTGGGATGCTACATGAAGTACTTCCCATGTTTCACCTGTAGCTGCGAAAGTCTGACTGAGAAGAGATTTAGCCAGGATTCTGCTCTTCCAATTTCCATTCAAATCAGAAGTTAGTCTTTCTGGTTATTTCCATGCTTTTTTTGCAAATATTCGAAGAAAACCACAACAAGCATAGCAAAATAAGCATCTCTTTTAAAGTCCTGTTTGCATGGCAATAATGAAATTTTAATGTTTGTGTTTATGACTGTATCATCCTGAGAACAAACTGTTGACTGTGGTTACCAAAGAATCAAATGCGCTTGATTTGCTGAACAGAATAATAATTTACCCTTCACTTGCAATGTGGAAATTCAGTTGCTTATTTAACAGCTTAATGACTACAGTTTAATAAGACAACTTTCAGTAAAAGGAAAGTCAATCAGCTTCAGTTTAATTGGTTTTTCAGTTGCTGGAACTCAGCATGTTGTGAAGGGTTAAAAAAAGAGAATAAAAACATTAATTAAAATGTATTTTGCAGCCATAATGCAAAATGTGCATTATAAAAGATATGTTTCTGTGCATTGCTTGTGCCTCAAACAAGCACATACTTGGAAATAGGCAAATACGACTTGCAACTAAAGTAAAGTTAGGCAAATATGATTTACAGCTAAAGTTAGAGTACAGTTAGTTTTTTTAATAGCTCAAATTCTGAGCAAGAAGAGTCGATGATACTTTTTATATTTCATCTATTCACGTTTTATATCCTACACAAGCTCACAGTAGGAGTTAATGCAGTTTTAAATCAGAAAGGGGTCTACTTGTTTGGATTCATGAGTGCCTGGTACATGTCTTCTTAGGTTTGTTAAATGATAATTTCCATGGGAGCAGAAAATCTGCTAGAACAGGCATCATAACATTCCTTTTCTAGCAGTATTTTGGCATTAAAACTAAACCTGAAAACACTAACTATATCTGAGGTGAGATATGGTCAGGAATTGCACTAGAAAGTGCTGATTCATCAAAAAGGAAGTGTTTCAGGTAAGTCTGCCTGTTTTGACAAACTTGGTGAGAACTGTGGCTTTTGTCCCAGGCCTGTCCAGGCTTCTCTTTTCATGACTCTGAGGTTGCTTTGTCAACATGATGGTCCCAGGTCTGGCAACTCTGGAGTTTCCAGGAGTCTGGAGTGCCTCTGAAATCCAGATTCAGCTGCTCTTCAATGCTTGTCCTGGTAACAGGGAACCTGAAGAGTACTTGCATATCTAATGCTATAGCATCTTACAAGCAACAGTTATGAATATATCTACATCTGCTCTGATATGCTGCTAGACAAAGTCTGTGAAGAGGTTACAGAGAAAAGAAATCAGTAACCACTAGACTGCAAAAGATTTATCTTGTTTTCAGTTAATACGACCCCAGTTCGGTAGTGAACAGAATTCTGTCTTTGACATCAACCAGAGTTGAATATGATCCACAGTAAACCAGAAGCCAAGACAAGAAAGAAGAAGTAGGGGTATGGTCTCAACCTTAAATCAGAATGCACTCTGGTTTTAATTCCAGGATGTCATCCCTTGAAAGAGATGGGACTAACTGAGAAGGAATGGTGGTATGGGCCCCCCTGGACCACCTGGGGTCTTTAAGCTTTGCTTCTCGGTGCTTTTCGAGATACCTGAAAATTCACATAGAAATCTTTGTACTGGCAAAACTTTGAACATTTTCTTTAACAATCATAACTACCAGGGCTATACACTGAAGAAAAAAAACAACCCTAAAACCCAACCAAAACCAAAAAAGCAACAAACAGAAATAAGAAAAAAATATCAAAAGCTGACAAGAGTACAAGATAACAGCTTGAGAGAGGTGCTGGTTTGTTATGCTGCCACAAAACAAATCAAGCCGTGCCTTGAAGTGAACACCCGTGTGTACATCCTTTTCAGCTGAGGTGTCTGCAAAACTTAAATAGATCTTCTGCCACATTCCGCTATCATGCATCTCTAGCCTCTCTCTAGCTGCTTCTGATCATATTAGAAATATTTTTCAGGTCCTAGTTTTAATTGCCTACAGAGCTAGCAGACAGTTGACAAACACATGTTGTTCAACAGTTATAGAAGTAGGGCTGGAGTGCTAGCTGATAAAAATAATGTCAGGACTTCCAGAAGATGAGATACAGTCACTGCTGAAAATTAAATGTATGCCCCAGCAACGGAAGTCATGAGACTTATAACCTCCCAGTGCTTTTGTGATCCTGCTATCCTGATGTCATATACAAGGTGAGCATGTAAGGGGAAAGAATATACATTCACAGCCTGTTAATTGAACTGAGAGGTGAACTATTGATGAAAGTGATATCCAGTACAGTACTATTCTGAAAACTGGCTTGATAGGAAAGGCTCCATCTTAACACTGCAATACTACCATTTGGCTTGTTTATAAAGCATGTCATCTACCCCTCTAAGCAGTGGAAATTACTGGATTTCATGATACCAAGCAGCAAGACCTCTGATAACAACATGATACATCCTGCCTTGGGCCTTTTACCTTAAATTTTCTGCTTTTGAACATGCCATTTTTGTTGAGTCTGAAAAATAACTTAATGACTTCCTTCAAAAGATGAATGAAGTGGGATTTTGGATTTTTGTGTTCCTGAGTGGCAGATCTGTTTTCTGAGTGCTATCTGTTTTTTTCAGCATGCTTCCTAAAGTATGGAATCAACTGCGTTTTCCAGTAAGAGCTTCAGGAATTTCATATGCATTAGTTAGCGTTTATATAATCTCTAACTATGTTTTATATTCCAGTGCTTATTGAATTCTCTCTTTCAGCTGAAGAGTCTTCTGGGGGTCTTGGCTATATAATCCCCCAAAATTCCTCAGAGGTGCAGGCTGAGACTGAGGAAGAGTTGGAGGGAACTGGAGGGGCTGTGAGGAGCTGGAGCTGTCCTCCCAGCTTGCCCTACTTTGCAGCTAGAGGTAAAGCAGGGCATCCTGATGTGACAGCACCTTGATATGTGTAGAGCCCTGGGCCTTTCTGAGACTATTTGATGTGTCAGGCAGGAGATCTCCATCCCTTGATTTTATACTGCTTCAATTACATAATAATATCCATTATAATCCTAGTAATGTCTAAGAAGTAAACTTCCTAGGCTGGTGTTTTTGAGACACCTCCTCTGAGTTCACTTGCTATCTGCAACAGCAAAACCAAAGTTCAGTTTGTCTTGTAGGCACAAGAAAGGCATGTTTAATATAGATTATGCTGCTTACGCATGCTGGAAAGAAGGTATTTCAAAGATCTGGCTCTACTTGCTAGATATGACTGAACTCCCATTGAAGAAAACTTAACCCTTCATAAGGGACTGTAGTGATAGGACAAGGGGTAACGGGTTCAAACTTAGACAGGGGAAGTTCAGGTTAGATATAAGGTAAAAGTTCTTTACTGTGAGGGTGATGAGGCACTGGAACAGGTTGCCCAAAGAAGCGGTAAGTGCTCCATCCCTGACAGTGTTCCAGCCGAGGTTGGACAGAGCCTTGGGCAGCATGGTCTAGTGTGAGTTGTCCCGGCCCATGGCAGGGGGGGTGGAACTAGATGATCTTACGGTCCTTTCCAACCCTAACTATTCTATGATTCTACGATTCTGATTCTTCTGTATCAAACAGCCTAGGTTCTCCTGGAGGTAACCAAATGCATTGTCATGGTTAGTCAATATTCCTAAATATTTTTTCTTGTTTCTAACAAGTTTTTTGACATTATAAATATTAACTGGTAAAGAGAAAATGTTACCATTTTGATAATAGTACATAATTTTCAAAGGCTTGCTGCCAAGGTTAATGCTGGGAGCAGTGAAAGATTATTTTAGGGAAATTTCCTACTTCTGTTCAGAAGGGCAGAAAAGTGCTTGCCTTACAAGGCTGACCATGTTTTCTCCTAATCTTCTTTGACCTTATGTCTTTACACAATACGTAGTTCTAGTGAGTCAATGCTACTGTTGATTGTTGTCCATACATTTTATGTAAAATATAATTTTATGCTTAAGATAAGATTCTGGTGCTATTTAGAGCCACAGAAATCTTTTGCTTCCGTGAAGATTTCCCTGGGAGTGACTCTCAGAAGTCTAAAAATGTTACCTTTTACAGCTGTTGTAAAATAAGGTGGAGAGGCAAGCTGGTTTTGATCGTGTAACAAGGGTGAAAAGGAACTGATTGAAACTGACATGAAATAAATTTCTTAATGTTTTGATTGGGATTTAATGTTTTCCAAGAAATCTGTGATGTAACCATTGAAAATCCATTAAGAGTCAGTTGTTATAATTTATAACACAGAAACAAGAAGAAGGATTAAGAGACCTAATTAGAGCATAATAGTGATAGCAAAACACTTTGGCTAACATCCTGTAATTGATGTTGACACTGAAATTAGTGCTTCAGACACGATATGCTACTCAAAGAGAGAATTTCAGTCTTCTTAGACAGAGATGTACTGAAAGATAATTAGGGAGCTCTGTCCACAGCTGATAATAAAACACTTAAAAACTCTGTACAATGTTTGATAATGTTTTCTGCCATAAATTTAGTTACTTTTAATCTTAGACTTGTTTCTTTGCTCATGAAGCACGCTTAAAGGCATTAAAGGCATAAATGCAAAGCATGTAAGTATGTGACTAGAGCTCTTACTGAATGAGTCTTCTTATACATTAATTTGTATACATGCTTAAATGCTTTGCTGGCTTCAAGCCACAGGCTAGTTAATGTGGTCAGGAAACCAATCAATTCAAACTATGGGACTTGATGATTATTCTTTTATGCAGAAAAACTTTGGCAGCCAATACCGAATTCACTCCAGTATTTTCAGGATACAGAGGTTGTTACAAGGAAACAATATACATTTTCAGAAATTAGTACGACATGGTAAAAGTTCACCTTGACAAACTGGGAGCCAGTTAGATGTCTGGCAGTAGACAGCTACATGAAGAGACAGACCAAACTGGGCATTTCTGAAAAGAGCAAGCTTGACGCATAGAATCTAAAAATGCTGGTTTTCGCGGTGGTACTACAACCAAGAAAAAACATACTCACAAAACACATTTTGGTGCAAAAGCAACTACATGAAAACACAGGAAGAACTGTCTAATTTTGGTAAAAAAAACTGGTTAAAAGGTGACAAATTTTTTATAAATCCAAATTACAAGGTAAACCAGAAAGAGAACAATAAATGAAATAATCACTTACATTAAAGCTGGTAGCATATTCCAGCAGAATTAAAATAATACCAACAGTAAATCAGGTTCCTAACAATACAACAACCAATGTGTGAGTCCAATCACAAAATGACAGCACAGGTTTCTGAGGTTCTGTTGCCTTGCTAATTCCCTCTGGATTGAAGCTCTGCGCTTTGGGGTGTCAGCTACTCCATCTCATTAAGGATGGCATTTTCTGGGACCTCCTTTCTGTCTCATCATACACATCAACAGTGAATACATTGGACACTGTCGCCAGTTTTGGTGTCTGAAGTAGATTGCTTGTCACCAGCCATCAAATGGATGTTGCCCGCTTAGTAGTTGATGGTCCAGCCAATTTGCAGCCCATCTAGCAGTCTGCCCAGCCCAAGATTACTCAAGTACCTCTGAGTAATCCTCTCTCTGTGCCCACAGAGCCATCCATTTCACTGTATAAGGCAATCAGTCTGACCAACCATGATTTGCCTTTGGTAAACCCATGCTGACCAATTCTGATTACCTTTTCGTCCTCTATGTGTTTGTGGGGTTGGAAGTAAAGCTAATCAGTCTATAGTTTTCTGAATTCTCATTTTTCTTAAAGTGAGGCTTATTGTTACCTTTTCCAGTCATCAGTAACCTCACCCAGTAGCTATTTTATTCAGACATGGTAAACAGTGTACTGGTCATCTCTTGCAGCACCCTTGGTTGATCCCACTTGGCCCCATGGATTTTAATGCATCCAATTTCCTTACACTGTCACTAGCCATGTTGCCCTCCACTGCTGATTGCCTCTCTGCTTCCCAGAATGGACTGGTATATGAGGTGTTCAGCAGCAGGCTTCAGCTATGAACACTTAGGCAAAAAAAGGCATTAAATGTTTTAGTTACTTCTGTATTAGCCATCATGAGACGGTTTTTTCCTGTTTATCTGTGGACTAGTATTTTCTCCAAACTTTTGTTCGCTCCACTCCAGTGGAATCTCTTCATGTTACCCAATATGTCCCTACCTATTTTTAGCTTCATCTGAGCACTGGCCTTTCTAATGTTGTCCTTAAGTGCTGAAACAATGCTTTTACATTCTTCTTTATTACTTGTCCTCATGTTCACTTCTTGTAAGTCTTTTTTTTTTACATCTTAATTCACTGAAGTGCTCTGCACTCAGACCAGTGGACCTTTCACTGAAATTCCTAGTATATCTGTCCAACAGGATAGTCTTTTCCTGAGATCTCCGGAAGTTTTCTTTATAAACTCCCCAGGGCACCTGTGTCCTTCATGGAGACTTTCCAGGGAATTCTGCTTAGAAATTTTCTAATGAATTCAAAGTTTGCAAGCTCAGACTTCAAACTCTGGAGTTCCCCTTCCCAGGCATCCTCTGGATCCCGAAGTCAGTAATTTCATGGCCAATGCAATCCAAACTGCAACCCAAACTGTTGTCAATAGCCACATTTGCCATTCCTTGTCTGTGAGCAGTAGGTTGAGTACAGCCTTAGTACTGCTGGTTCTGCTGGTGTTTGTATTAGGAAATTGTTACTGATGTCCTTTAGGAACTTCTTGGACAAAAAGTTTCATTCTTTTTCCTCCTTATATTTAGATGTGATTTGCCTTCCAAAACTATATCTTTTCTCTTTCCTCATAATCTTTAATTTTTTTTAATTTTTTTTTTTTTTTTTTTTTTTACAGATGACACCTGTGATATATTGGAGAGCCAAACAAATAAAGCAGCAAAACTTGATTGGAACTTTTTTTGTTTGCTTGAAAAAGTCATTCCAGTCTTGGCATGTCTGAGGGCAACAACAAAATCCTGGGAGCCAGTGAGCTTGCTGATATTT
>NW_009916914.1:0-5859 GCF_000696875.1 Nestor notabilis | reverse complement strand
GTCTCTGTTTACAGACTTACTGTTCTATATTGTTAAGCTTGGTTGAGATACTCACGTCTGCATTCAATACGAGTTAAGACATTTCTTGCCCTGGGAAGAATTAATCATAGAAAACCCCACACAGATAGAATAAGATGCCCTGGGAAAGCCTGAGGAAGGAATACATACAGAGGTTTCTGTAGCATAAAGCTTTTTTCCTTCTCTGTTTTCCGTTTTTTTAATCACAGCATGGAAAGAAAGCATGTTGATATGCAGGCATGGTTTGTGATCATTCCACTCAGTCATGGAAAACTGAGTTTTAGGAGGGATCTGAATAAAAAGGTTGTTCTGTTGCTGTGAAAACAAAAGCAAGATAGGTAACAGGCAAAAAACTTGGGCAAGGAAGTGAAGGAAGGAAATTAATGCACTAGGGATATGAATATAGCTGAGGAAGATCATCTCTGCAGGTTAATCAGATAGCTTTTTGGGTGCCAGATAAACAAGTGCCAGGAAACAAGAGCACGCTGTGCAGGTCTGCGTGGTGCAGGGGAATGACCTACTACAGATTCACACCTCTGCTGGGTGTACTTCTTTAACTGTCTGACATGGCCAACAAGCCCATTAGCCAGTCTGGTGCTTTACCTGCGTTAACTAACCCCATTTTCAAACTAGCCAACCTGGTCAGAGTATTCTGTTCTCATGGCCATAATTCTTACATGCTTCTGAAACATCATGAGTTGTGCCTACCTACTGGTGTGCTGCACACTGCAGATATCTCATGGGATGTTTGGGTTACAAACACTTCTGAAGGTGCAGGTTTCTGCTGAAGAGTGTGCTTCAGGAAACAGATCTATTTGAGAAGAGCATAACAGTTTTGTCTGTTAGTGACAGGGAATTATCAAACAATTCTGACATTTCATTTTAACACAGTCAAAATGCCTGAATTGGCAATGCCCCCAAATGTTGTTTTGTTCTTTTTGCATTTTTACTTTTTATGTTAATGCTTATGTCATGGTAATCAAGCATCTCTGAGTATTTTTGAGAAATTCAGGACAATAAGTAAGAACATTGTCAACTAAATTTCTTTTGATAAGCTTGCACTGAAGCATTTCGGAAATCAGGCTTCACAGTAGTGTTTGTATTTTCATTCTAAATTGATGTGGCGAGGAATTTTCAAGTATTGGCATCTCATGAAATGTCACGTCTATTTCTCCATTATGTCTCATTCTGACCTTATCCAAGAAGAGAAGATGTGTGACACTAGATTGAAAGAGTCCCAGCTATTTTCTATGAATCTTCTTCTGAAATGAAGAAAATCATTTTCTGTCAAGTCTGCCCTTTCTCCAATGAACATAGCCCTCTAGATACTAGCATAAGCAGATGGCACAGGTAGAGTAAATTCTACAGTGTTCTTGTGTAAATGGTGTGCAGCTTGCAGGGCTTGTCAGGTTTCTCTTTTTTTTCACTTTTAAAGGTCATTGTTACATACAAAGAAAATTTATGGTGCTATTGCAGAGGGTTCATTTGTGTGTACCTGCTTAGAAAGAAGATGGTGTAACTCGTGATTAATACAGAAGAAATGCTATATTGATCTCTACCAGCGTTTAATTCAGAAACAGGGCAGATGTGCCCCTCATTGTAAGCATTTTTTGTTACTTAAATTATCATTTTTTTCCCTCAGATTGGAAAGCTAATACAGTGTCCACTCAATACAGTTTACCAGTGACTTGCAGTTGCGTCCAGGCAACTTTTCTATACTCTGCAGATGAAGCTGTAGCCCTCTGAAATCATTAACTTACATCATATAGAGTATAGAGAGGTGGTACCACCTTCAGGCATGAAAACCTGACTTTAAAGCTTTTCTTTTGACTTTCCACTGAGAAAGGTGGTCTTGCTCCATTATCTTGTTAATGCATTGCCAGCTAACACCAGCTGAAGATTTACCCCTAACCAAACACTTCAATCCTGTCAAACATTTCTCAACATTCACTTTCTGCATTAGCCATTCCTCTGAATAAATGAAAATAGCTAAACCAAATTTTATCTGCCAGTGGAAGCATAAGAAAAAGAAAGACCCATGCACCTCAGTGTTTAGTATCTCCACTTTTCTCAGGAAGCTAACACAGTGGTCTTCTTGGCTTATTTTATTCCTAGTCTTGAACAGACTGTCTAATGGAGTAAGAACAGCATAATATCAAACCAGATGAGAAGGGCCAGAGGCTATTTTTTTATACATAGGGACAAACAATCTCTCTTTTCTAAAGAGAACAGGGCTAAACCCAAGAAATATAACAAGGCACTATTGCTTATCTGAATGAGTTTCATATGGAGTTATTTCCAATCTCTTTTGCATTTTCTACCATTTTTAAGGCACGTGAATGTCTAAGAGAAAGAATAAAAAACGTGGGGGGCAGGAAAAAGGACACTGTTCATGTTTTTGACGAGAAAAATTATTTGTACTGATGTTATACATCCCCAAAGAGGTCATGTTCTGTAGCTGAAGCCAGGGTAGGATTACTGGTGATGAAAATCACCAATAACAACTTCCTCCAAATCACAGCTAGCCAGTGTACCACATGCCATTCTAGGAGGCACCAAAAACACAGCTAGCTAACACTCAACTAGCAATTACTTTTATCCTTCTCCCCTTATTTACTCTTGTAAAGGACTCATTAAGCTGAGGAATGACAACGTTTCTGTACTGAACCTTTTTGATTACTTTCCTTCCCAACCTGAATTTATTTCTCATGACCTTTAGAACTATCAATTTAGATTTTTCCCTTCAGTCATCTGCACTTGTGCTTGATTGAAGCATCCTTCTAGCTGTGAATGTGCTAGCGCAGTGACCTGGTGTGGCCCCTGCACTGGCAGATTCCATTTCAGAAATCTGACACCGTAGAAGTGTCTAATCCAAAATCCAAAATGGAATTCTAATTCCATGGGATATTTATTAGCTTAGCTTGCTAAGTAGGAGGTTTAATAAGGTGCTTTTTCCCCTTTACATTATACTCCTTTTATTTCTCTCTGTGAACTATTTGAAGAAAGGGTAGATCCTTCAAATGAGTGTAGCAGGGACAACATATAAAAAGCTTGTCTGGATCCAGTATGAAAACCTAAGCTTGTTGATTTGAAGGTAAAAGTGCCTTGTCAATTATAGATCCTAGGAGATGTCTACTTTTTTAATCTGGATGTGTCTCTGGGTGATACAGCTCATGAATATTTTCGTTGCATCTCTTTCCTTTTCCCCACCTTAAAGAAAATGAATATACTGCTATGTAAAAGACCTGCTCCAAATTTCAAAAAAGTAAATGGATTTCATTGATTTTGCTCCTGGACATTGATTTTGGGCTTCCTTTGGTTTGGCTTGCTTATTTCTACTTTTGTCTTCATAGAACATTGTATTCCTCCACTTTCTTCTTTTGTAAAAATGAACCTGTGGCAAAACTAAAAAGTGTGCAGACGAATTAGTGATGCCAGTACTCAGTGATAATGTTACTGTAACAGCTTCCAATAATGTTGATCAATGATGGCCTCTTCGTATTACAGTATAGGCACTATTTTAGGAAGAAAGTGCATTGTTCCAAAATGCGGATGCTTAAAATCTGTAGATCATTTTTCTTTCACTGATAATTTTTCAGGGTAATCTTTGCCTGGAAAAGGTTACATTTATCACTTTTGTATTTTATCAGCATGAAAAATATATTATTGCTTTTTTTCCTCAGAATTTGTTATTATATTGATGTGGCCTTACCAAAAGAATTGATATCTCTGAGCTGGTAAACACATTACACTATTTTAAGTATGTTCTGAAAGTCTAAATTTGATAGTTTGCCTAATATTTGGAAATGCCATGAGACCTAATCCTATTTGAGGCCTGAATGGCAGACAGATCAATAAATACACAGTCACATATCTTTGATATTTCATTGTACTTGGTACCACAATAAATTGCTCTACACCATAAAACCAACTTTAAATGGAATACACAAATTGAAAGGCAGTTTGAATTTAAGCAAAACAAGACAGTTTACATTCTTAGGTAAAAGGCTAATGTAATATCCAGAAAGAAACAGTTTTAGCAGCTGTATCTCACATGCACTTATAAACAGGTACAAAGACAAGCATCGATCTGAATATTGCTTATTTACTACATATCTGAGAACACAGCTATCTGAGAGTAGAATCCCAGAAAATAATTACAGTGATAATTTTAGCTCCAAGGAATGTGTTACCTAAATTTCCATGCCCTTGGGCTGCTTAGGTTGCCTGTGGCTCCTGACTACAACATTCTAGCTGTAGTGGCAGCTTCCTTTACTCAAATTACTGCCCCTATCATTTTCTTCCAAGCTGAACTCACAAGCTAACTCTACATGGTTGTTTCATGCTCCATTTTGTTCCCTTTTAAAGCAGCTGATTGAATTCCACACTTCACAGTGCTCAGTGGGACATCTTAATTAAACAGAGACATTTCCAAGTAAGAGCAATATAATAACGTGGAACATCTTTTTTCTCCTCCAGTATTCTGAAATTGGTGCAGAAATCCACACTCATTAAAGACAAGAGCTTTTTCTTTTTTTTTTTTTTACTAGCCTGCAGAGAATTCAGAATTTTATCAACTGTATTTCGTGCTTTCTGCTGCTGTGAATTTCATACCTTATTACCCACACATGGTTTATTCTGAAAAAGGAGGCTTTTCACAGCACAAATCACAGCTGAAACTGTATAGTATGATCAGCACCTACCCTTTTGGGTTCCTTTCCAAAACAGATGAAGAAACTTGCTAGTGACCTGGTGATAAATGAGATCCTTTGTCCCTCCTGCCACATGCATTTGCTTCTGCAGCAAATGCTGATCCCTGGAAAGAAGAAGATGCACACCTGAGTCCAAACAAGGACACCAAGCAATTCTATAATGCACTTCACAAGATGAACTTGCTGGTGCACTGACATCTTTTCCCATCACTTTTTATGGATTTTGCACTAAAGATTCCTTGCATTATCATGGAGAAAATCCTGGGATCAAGCACCCGATTCCAATTATGAGCATAGTAACTGAACTTACAACAGCCTCCTCTCCTGCTCTCTAAACTGAGACCCAGAAATTTTGCGGGATGAGCTAGCTTTTAACAGAAAGACACCCCCAGCCAGCATAGTCAAAGGCAGTAGTTATGATATACAGACAGGCTCACACAGCTCTGTCCTGGGTTCAGCTACAGCAGTCATTTTTTCTCCTTCTTAGTAGCTGGTGCAGTGCTGTGTTTTTGACTTTCAGCCTGGAAACAACGCTGATAACACCGATGGTTTTAGTTGTTGCTCAGTAATGTTTACTCTGACCAAGGACTTTCTCAGTCTCATGCTCTGCCAGGGAGGAGGGGAAGCCAGGAGGAAGCAGAGGCAGGACACCTGACCCAAACTGGCCAAAGGGGTATTCCATACCACAACACGTCATGCCCAGTATAGAAACTGGGGGGAGTCACCCAGAAGGCCCAGATTGCTGCTCGGGTCAGGCTGGGTATCGGTTGGCGGGTGGTGAGCGGTTGTGTCCTCTCCCCTTGTTATTTCCCTTATCATTATTATTGGTGGCAGTAGTGGTTTGTATTATACCTTAGTTACTGGAGAGCTGTTATCTCAACCCCTGGGAGTTGCAATCTTCCAATTCTCCTCCCCATCCCTCCAGGAGCAGTGGGTGGAAGGGCCGGGGGGGGGAGGGGGCAGGGAGTGAGACAGCTGCTGCATAGTTCCAGGTTGCCGGCTGGGCTTGAACCACGACAGTTTCTTTTGGCGCCCAACGTGGGGCTCGAACCCAGATCCTGAGATTAAGAGTCTTCTGCTTTACTGACTGACCTAGCTGTGCACATCAGTTCCACAGAAGTATAAGGCT
>NW_009916913.1:27470-29365 GCF_000696875.1 Nestor notabilis | reverse complement strand
CCCTAACTATTCTATGATTCTATGATAACTCACTCTCCAGTTAACTGATATCAATATATGTTTAGTTCGCTTCAAGGGTATGAATTTTTTGGCTGTAAATGTATTTTTCTCGAAGGAAAGTTGTCAAAAAAGTATTGACATAAGGATTTATTCAATAAATCTCTAAATAGGAAGCTTCCATACTTAAGGATTTGCATCAAATTCTTCTTGTGAATGCACAGCTGTGTTATCAAGCACTCCTGGTACAAAATCTTTATCATGCAACTATACCAAAACCATCAAGAAAACTTCAGATGCTCCTGCACTGTACTTCAACAACGTCAATGTTTCAGCCCAGGTGTCCACTCCTAAGTTCTCATTAGTATAACTGAAATACTTGTGGTATCTGTCATCTTTTTTGCTACATGACAATATATGATGACAACTGAACAGTTCTTCTCAGGAAGAACAGATGTTTTAGCTTTCAATCTACAGCTGTTGTCCAGAGAAGAATCTTATCATAAATGTTTACAGCTTGAAACCTGACATTAGAGTGGTAATGCTTAAGGTTTGTTTTGGTGAGTTAACTGTGACACTGGCACTGAAGGTGAGGATATACATATTTCCTTACAGTGTTTTAGCAGCAAGTGATGCCGTCAAGTAAATCATGTGAAGACTTTCTCTGAGAGGAAAATTCAAAAAGCAGGAAACATGAGGCACACCACTACAGGCAGGAGATCCCACTTAAACAAATCAAGCAAGAGAGCATCAAATAAATTCTGCCTAACAATAACGACGACAAAAAAAAAAAAAAAAAAACAAAAAAAAAACCACACACCAAAAAACCCCCAACCAACAACAACAAAAAAAACAACAAAAAAAAATAAAAAGTTTTCTCTTGATTTCATCACCACTGAAATTTCAGGCTGCTGGTCAATTTCTGCATTTGAAAACAAACCAACATTTTAAGAAATATTGACACCTGTTTCTGCAATAATTCAAGCAGAGATTTCTTTGAAATTTAAGTGGAGTTTCCTAAAACATGTACAGGTGTGAGGAGCCCAGTCGCTTCAGGATTAGCTGTTCCTCAGAAACCTTAGCAATGATATGAAATTTGAAGCTGCTCTTGAACTTTTCTACTAATTCAGTAATTACTGCTGTGCCTGAAATTGGCCTCTTTCCTGTAATTACTCAGCATGTATTTTCAATCAAAGAGGTTAACACCTGAATTTAGATTCCAATTAACACCCAAGGTGGATTTTTTGTTTAAAGCTTAATAAATTAGGGACTTTTCCCAGCATAATATTTCACTAGCCCACACAGACAAGCACACAGTACACATGCCGGATGCCTGAAGATTTGCAACAGAGCATGATCAAGCCACAATCAAGATCTGTGCAATACAGGGATTACACATGTCACCTGGGGTCAAGAAGCTTGCATGTGAGCACATGGGAATGTCTCTTGCTTTCTTCCCGACTACTATGAAGGCTTTTGAGTGATGCAATTTAAGAGAGGTAGCACTTTCCTCAGTCCCAGTTTCAGCACTAAGAAATACATATATAAAAAAAATTTACACACTTGCACAACTGGAAACCACATTTTTTTAAAAGTCTGGCTTCAAACTTACATGAGGGTGTGCAGTCCTCCTTAAAGAAAAAAGGCAAGAAGCACATTGTTTTAACCACCTGTTTTAAAATGAGTGTCCTTATAGAGATGGATGAGGGAGGGGCAAAGGGCAGTAGAAGTGAACAAGGTTATGTTAGACATGTGATATTAAATAAAAAAAAAAAAACAACAAAAAAAAACCCAAACAAATCATTAGCTCTTAGGATAAAGGAGTGAAATAATACACAGAGGATTGCTCTTTTCCAACTGTCATTCTGCATGAAACCCTATGACCCCAGTTCTTTCCC
>NW_009916913.1:0-27433 GCF_000696875.1 Nestor notabilis | reverse complement strand
AAGCATCTCTGTAATGAATTCTAGACAGTTAATCTTGAAACATTTAAGGAGGCAAAGCTAGCAGGCATTTTGCTTGAGGAATGACTGAATTAACAACTAAAGATGGTCAGATTGCCTCTGTATTCTCTGCTGAACGATATTGTTGGAAAAGCCTGATTGCAAAGACATGTCATTGTGCTGTACAAGGCTCTTCACAGCAGAATTAAGAAAAAAAAAAAAAAAATCATGTTGCTTGTAAGGCTGCCACCTTTGGCTTGGGAAATCCCTAAGTCCAGAACTGCTAAAGCTGAAAGAATTTCTGGAGCAGCATTGTCATATGCTTGCATTGTTCTGATGTACCTCCCCAAGCACCTTCCATGGACCACTGTTAGATACAGAGCACACATCTTAATAGACCTTTGCTCTAACCTGCTATGGCCATTTTTATGTTCTCATATGTCCTCTGTTGGGTTTTTTATTATTTTCCTTTAAAAGTATGTTAGTTTCCATGGAAACAATTATGCCACTGACATGTATGAGTTTAGTAATGTCCTCAGGAAATATTTACAGTCAGTTCACAAAGGGCAATATGTCTTTATGAATACATGTGTTTATCGAAGGAACTGTTAAGGCAACAAAAATAAGCTCAGAGGTTTTCAGAAGTGATATGTAATGACCACTTTTCACCAAAGTCCCTTATTTCAAGCCCTACATCGAATTTTTTTCCTTTTTGAAAATTTGGCCACAGCTGTGAGTGCTGAGCCTTTGAGAATAGGATGCAAGATGCTCTGAAATGTATAAAATGTATAACCTGCTATGGGAAATGTCATACACAATAAGCTCTTGGTCCTGACTCCACTGCACACACACTATTCCAGAGGCCTTAGTATAAACATTCTCTTATAACCCAGTGCTAGAACTCCTCCTATACAAAAGCAGCTAAAAGGGAAGAAGGGGGAAGAAATTAAGACATTCGTATAATTATTCTTTTGACCACAGAACAAACCACAAGGCAATATAACATTATATTATATTGGGGAGGGACTCTTCGTTAGGGATTGGTAGTGGTAGGACAAGGGATAATGGGTTTAAACTTAAACAGGGGAAGTTTAGATTAGATATAAGGAAGAAGTTCTTTACAGTGAGGGTGGTGAGGCGCTGCAATGGGTTGCCCAAGGAAGCTGTGAGTGCTCCAACCCTGGCAGTGTTCAAGGCCAGGTTGGACAGAGCCTTGGGCAACATAATTTAGTTGTGGTGTCCCTGCTCATGGCAGTGGGGGAGGTGTTCAAGGCCAGGCTGGACAGAGCCTTGGGCAACATAGTTTAGTGTGTGGTGTCCCTGCTCATGGCAGGGGGGTTGGAACCAGATGATCTTAAGGTCCCTTTCAACCCTAACTATTCTATGATTCTATGATCTTAAGGTCCTTTCCAACCCTAACTATTCTATGAGTCTATGATTCACTATGTTTACCAGCCCACATTTAGGAAAAAAAAAAAAATCTTATCATAGTAAAAAATATTTCCACTTTTAACCCAGTAATCAAAATAGTCTTTTTCAGATAAACAGGAGCCTTGAAAGCCAGTCTGTGAATGCTTCTTCCTTACATGAAACAGAAAGGATGCAGGAGGAGTTATTCCTTTTATAGCCCACACTGTAGCTACAAGACCATCTCTGTATGCTGGTTTGTGGATATGCACAGTCCACACAACTGCACAAGAGAGTGATGAAGCAATGGGGTCGTGGCTCTGCGGAGCAGTAGATGGAGTGTAGAAGCTCAAGGCCATGTCAAGCTTCACCCAGGGTATGCGTGAACTGCACTGCCCCCTGCTCTGGGCTGCATCTTAAGGCAGCTGAAGCATAAGGTGAAGGGTAGCTTCAAAGGCTTACTACACTGCTAAGCTGATATCCTGATCTCAATGCACAGGGCGCAGCACTCAGTTACCTTTCTTCTGTAGTCCGCTACAGCTCTGCAAAGAGGATGTGCAACCAAATCCACCTGTGAAAGGAAACCGGTTGATAGCTTTCTGGCTCATAGAGCCCTAAAGGAGGTCAGAATTTTTAGCAGCATTTTGAAAAAGTATAGAGAGAATTAGTGGAAAACCAAGCTAGCAAACTGTTCCAAGACAGCTGATGCAGTGGCAGTAGGAGAACAAATTTAAATTTGCTTTAGTATTAATTGTTAGAAAAGGATGAGATCAGTTTATGAACTAGGAGCACAGTGCAGTCAAAAGTTACAAGCCTGAGTTGTTGCCACAAAGTAGCTGAAAGGCTTTTCTTTAGAAAAGATTAAACTTCAAAGAATTGCAGAATAAGATACACAAGAAGTGGCATGTGCTTTTGCTTGATAATGTTTGATTTTCAGCCACCCCCTCCCCAGCTCCATCACACTGTAAATTCTTAACACTGAAGTTGCAACTAAGTAGCTGTTTTATAAGATAAATGCCTTGGAGTAAGAAAGAAATTGACCAAAAATATAAGGCTGCATGAAACGGATTGAGTGTGAATAGCAGAAAACATTAACCAGCATAGAAGACCATGGCTTTGCATACTTCTTGACCAAAGGAAGTGAATACAAAGTAAGAGATCAATGTGTGTCCATCTGGGATGACATTTGCCTCGCAGAAAATACATGATACAAGATGGAAGTCAGACTATGGTGTTGTGTAGGACTGTTACTTCTGTGGTAGTAAGGGTCTTAACTCTCACTGAAACCAAAAGGAGAGCAGGTCATTGAAACACGTTTCTTAACTGGGGCTTAAGTTCTTAGGGACAAGTAAAAGCCTGTGCATGTTGTTCCCTAATGCAGGAAAGGGAAACTGAGGTTTAGCCACTGGGGACCGAACTGCAAGAGAGAAGGTAATAGGAATATTCCCTCTTGAGGCACAAGAGGCCTTGTTAGGACTTGCTTTTGTTTAAACACATTTCTTTGGCAATATGAGCAATTCTCTGCCCAACTCAGTGGACTGTGGGGCCAAAGAAAACCACAGTAAAGAAAACTACACAAGGACTTCAGTCTGTTTGGAAACTGGAGCAGGTCTTTCCCAAGACATGGCTAGTTTAAGAGCTGAAAGTGTATTTCCCCTTTTGTTTGTCCATATCTAATGAACTAAAGGATTTCTGTGACTTAAGCCTTTAGAAAGAGAGACAGAGCTTCAAGGGAGCTGGAAATACGACAGTTAGCTAGAAAAGAAATTATATCTCCTTTTAGGATAACTGCCATTAATAATCTCACCATCATCAAGCCATATATTCATGTAATGGAAGTTGCACTACATTTACCATACCAGGGAGCTTTAAAAGATTTGGGTTTGTTCTGGGGTTTTTTTTCCCCCATTCACTCTGAATCCTCCTAGGATTTCTGTTGTAGGAAGATTTTTTTTCCTGTGGATCAAGAAGTAGTAATATTTCCAAATATAGCAAATGAGCCCCAAATCCTGAAAATATTTAAATGGTGGAGAACACTGATTGGGAATGTAAAAAGCAACATCCTTGTACTTGTCACTAAGATCAACCATCCATATCAGAGTCAACAGTGCTGCAATTCTAAAATCCCTCATGGACCAAGACTGAGCTAGCTGAGCAACCCTTTCTCCCTTAACAACTAAGTTCCTTGGGAACAATGAAATTCCCACAACAACAGCCAGGGAGTAACCACACAACAGGTATTTTGGCAACCAACACATAGCATGGAGCATCTCTCCTGAAGTCAGTCTTGAGTCTATTGCAAAATTCCTCTGAACGCTTAGCTTTTCCCTGAGCAACAAGTACACTAATTTAAAAATTAATAGCAACAATTTGCTCAGTAACTTTGGGACAGGGAGGGAGCTACCTATACAGCAAGAATGCGCTTCTCATTTTACCTTTTGCAAAGGATTCATCTGCCACAATCCATGAGTGTATGGCATAAAGCCCTGAGTAAGCAAATGACTTCAAATTATCCGGTGGCAATTATGAACGAGAGAATGCACGCTGGAGGTGGAATGAAAGAAAATTAAGAGAGATTAATGTGAAATATAAGGTTATAATTAGACATGGGTATCTGTTTTCTGCCTGCTTTTGCCCATGGGGAATTTGGAAAAATAAATACTCTTATTTAATAAAATTCTCAACGCCAACAGAAAAGCAGGGCAACTTTTTAAAAGCTATGACAACATATGCCAGGCCAGACAGGCTGTGTTGCAATGAGTTTACATTTCAACATGGAATGGGTTATAAGAGAACATAGCCTGCTATAGCATGTTTTGGCAAAATCATAATAAAGAAATCTAAAAAATTAAAAAAAAAAAAATTCATACCAAGGGGAAACAAAATAAACAATGTAATGTTCCTGTACTAGAATAATCTACAGAAGCTCCCATGCATGAATGAATGACAGCTCCTAAGAGATGATCAAAACATTTTAAGATGAGGGGGGAAAGCTGTCTGGAAGATGGGAAGCAAACAAGTCGGACATCTCTGAAGGCAGGTCTAAATGCCAGAGCAGAACAACTCATTCTGGTAGGCAAGACTGAATATTGATTTTTCCAAATGGCCCTGTTATCCTCTCACTTTGTTTGCAGTACTACCAACTACATCAGCTGAGGCAACCTCTAGGCACCCCCTGACAGATGCAATACAGTTATAAGCATTCTTCTCAATTAAAGCTATATTTCAGTCCCCCAAAAATTCCAATCTCTACTCTCTGTAACATATTTTTCTACTTTAAATATACGTTTTGTGCAGCTCTGAAGAAGTTGGTGGAATTTCTTTGAGAGTAAGAACTCTATATTTTTTATTTATTTATTTTTTATTCAGATACATGTATAACTTTCTCTATTCAAACAATTCCCATGAGCATCACTCAGCTTTGAGCCATTTTCAGGTTCAACAGATCTCAAAAATCTCTAAAACAAATTCCCTTCATTAATCTTCTAGAAATCTAGGATGAGACTCTACTGAGCAAACTCTCCAAGAATAAAATATCAGTTCACATAAGCCAAATCAAGATTTGATACTGGACCACCAAATGCAACAGGGGCTTTGGAATTTATATCTGTAACTGCAGTATAAAATTGATTTCTTGGTCCTAGCTGGAGTAACACAACCCTGCTAGAACTGGGCATTCACTGAGCTTTGTATTTCAGTCCCATTTGGTGTGGACCTGTGTGCTTTACATTTCTTTTTATTTTAGTAGGTTGTGGCACTTTACGTTCCTGCCAAAATATCTTGGGCGCAGATGGCCTGTTGCCTCTTTGAAAGAACAGAAGTTTATTGCCCACCTGCAATGGCTTCTCTTTCTACCCCTAACCATCAGCACCTACTCCTAAGGCTCAGGCAGGCACCCATTCTCCCAAAAAAAAGGAATACTCTTTATTCATCTGTTTAAGAATACAACACAGTGAAGTCACACATAGGCATCGGCTCCATAAAATAGCATAAGATGTCTATGACATCTATACAGCCTATTTTCCTGCACTGGTCCCCTCTCTTCAAAAGCATTTGCTGCAACTAGATCAAAGTCCCTGGGAAATTTCTGGTCCTTATTTGTCCTTCACATTTATTCTACCAAACCAGAGCTGCATCACATTTACACACACTTTCACCTCTTTGCTTCTCTTCTTCTGCATGTCCTTTTTCTCCCTGAATAATTTTCCCCAACTTAGCTGGTCCAGCAGTTGGAAACAACATTATATGCTACAAGTGTCCAAGCTTTCCACATCTAAGGAAGACATTCATGCCTCTAGAACAAAAAAAGCCAGCTTGAGAGGTTTCAGCTCCCACCTATTCCTTTTTGCCCTTTCCACCACCTACAACAACAGAAATATTTGTGGGGCTGCAGTCTTTGCACCTATAGCACATCCCTGAGCAGTTGTGATGTGCTGACTTTTAGACACTGGTGAGCAGGCAGAAGCGGTGGGGTTCAGAACTCCTCAAGCAAACATTGCTACCAAAGGCAACATGATGTAAAACTGTGGACTTAACTGCCTGCCAGTAGGCCTTTCACTCAGTTGACAGATGAGTAAGAATGTCAGGATCTGGCCAGATGTCAGGGCTCTAAGCATAAAGAGGTTTTCTACAATGGTGCTGTTTCTGAGAAATAAACAATTGACTGTCACTCATTACTGCACACAGGTACTCGCATCTCTCTGAAATGCTGAAAAACAGCATCTTACAAACAAGGAAAATGAGTTATTAAGCAATTGGAAAATGATTATACAATTATGTTCTGTTCAGGTACCATTAGTCACAAGGAAGATGGAATATATCCAAGCTTTAAAAGTGAATTACTCATAGAAAATTATGTCTGCTGAGAATCGCTTCTCCTTTAGGGTTCAATATCTGTAGTGCAAGATTTTCAGAGGAGAAGATGAAGAAGGGTGTTATGCTAAAGCATAAGTACAGGAGCCAGGTTTGGGTTCTATTCCAGCCAGCAGTGGTAAGCAAGTTGCAACTGGCATTAAGTCTGAACTGGTATAGACAGTCACAAACTCATTGATGCTAGCAAAGCTAAGTAGATTTGCAACAATGCAGAAACCAGCTCCTGCCTCCTGTTAGAGTAGGTGTGCAAGAACGAAAGTCAGTCACACGGCTTACATGTTCCAAATCCAGTAGTCCCATCACAGTAATAGTCTGTCGCATTTACAAACAGGTTATGTTCATTTTAAACTAAACCCAAGCTCTCTTCTGCCAAGGCTGCTCCTGACGGACTATATCCATGCCAAGCTCTGTAACATCCATACAGCCCATGTCCTTAGTAAGATAAGAGTGGTTTTGAATACACTTTTAGGCTTCTGTGGGCTGCTTTTGGTCTCTCCATCTTATAGCGGATTTTTTATATTATTTCTGATGCAGTTTAAATTCCAGTTTAAGTTCCCTGGTTATCTTTGCTGCTTGTACGTTCCAAACATGCTTCAAGTTCATTCTTGTGTCAGCATTAAACATTTCACACAGGTGTGGCCTCAGCAGAGCCGATAATAATTACGCACTTTCCCTGACCTTTTGCCCAACTTTCCTGTAAACTGGCACAGTACCTCTGTCTTCCCTTCCCCTCACTCCCAGAAAAGAGTCATTTTGTAATATAATACACAGCCTTAAACTGTGTTGGGGCTGCTGTGCTCCATTGTGTCTCTTGGAATGCTTTTTACTACTACTTTAATGTAGTAAATGAAAGGGTGTAATACACGATGGGTAATACACAAGATTACAGATTGTGTCTTCTTGTCATTAGCTAAAACTAAGTGCTATAACAACAAACATCTCTGAGAAAAAAAAATCAGGAAGTTTCAGATGTAGGAAGGAATGGACATAGCATATATCATAGGAATGAACAGGGTTAATAAACAAAACCAAAACCCTACAGTTGATCCAGTACAAATTTAATCATTGTACCCATCCAGAGCTTACTATGATTTCATTCTTTCATTTCCTCATCAAGCAACTATCAACTTATAGCAAGTACCTTCTTTTCTCAGCTACTGTCTCCTTAGTTTGTTTCACTGAACACTTCAGGACATGAATTCCATCTTCAGAACTATCTTGTGCTTGTAATACTATGCAACTACATCATTTCTAGTTACAGAGGAATCTAGGTTTAAACCTTAAGTCAAAGTTCCCCTGGCTAGTGAAGAAAGATGAGATCTGGATCTGTCATAGTATTTTGCAACATTGCTCACTGAAAGCACACTGAGGAGAAGGGCTCCAGCTCAGACTCTGAGTCATGGGCTGTACCTGGGGTGGAAATCCGTCTCCTTGCCTGGACAAACTATTGTTTGAACAGACTCAGCCAAAGCCCCAGGCACATCCCTTTAGCTCCCCCCCTGCCTCTGGTGCCAGCGCAGTTGCATGGATGGGTGCAGCCAGTGCACCTCCTCTACCACTCCCACTGCAGATTTCCAGCAGAAGGGGTAGCACTAACTGAGCTTGCTCTGACTTGTTCTTGAGAAGGACAGCAAAGAAACCTGTAGCCAGTACCTTAATAATGGCAGCAAAGTTAAAAAAACAGCTTCTGTCTCCTTGTCTAACTTGCTGATACATCCTCACAGAAACACACTAACATTTGTTCAGTAATATTCCCTGTATATACAATATATATATTGTATATATATTTAATTGTATTTGTTCAATTAAAGTATTCAAGTTCAGGGCTTCCTTTTACAAACTGCAGGCTCTGGGCCAGTACAAATCCACAGAGCTCCACCAGAGTTTCATTCAGTCAACATCTGCCCAGCATGTCAATCCTTGCCCAGTGTCAATCCACAGAAAAGTGCCATGAACTTCCATGGCTTTCTGCCAAATCCCATCAGCTGAAAAACTGTCCCAATGAGCACAATGTTCTCAGTGATGATTCACCCTTGTTACAATTCATCAGAATATTTTCAGAACCAACTTTAACATCATTTAGGAGCTCTTCAGTAAACATGCATTTAAATAAGCTGTCTTGGGGCAGGGGGACAAATTAAGGAGGCAAGTGAGAACTGAACTATGTCAAAACAATTCTGCAAATTTCTTTTATACCTTATATAATCTCTTCTCACAGAACGTCAGGGGTTCACATTAAACACCATAAATCAGACCACCTGGGGCTCCCCTATGATTATTGCAGCTGCATGCTGCAAGCTCCAGTAGAAGAAACATTCCCTTTTATTGTAAGAAAGTAATAGGGCATAGCCCAAGTCTGCCAGAAAAATGCACAAATCAAAAGCAGGCCTTGCACAAAATCCCCTTCTGATGTGTTCATTTGCTCTGGATGTATGTGGCAAGCTGACAGCCAGAATCACTTTGTCCTCATTGATCACTGATGCTTTTGCCAGGAAGGTGAGGAGTATGTGGAACATCCAATTCTAAAGAAACATCAGTTCAATGGAAAATAAAAATGAGACGTTTTATTTTTGTATCTTCTCCTTAGTGAATTCCAGCAATTGGGCAAGGCACTGGACTCTCAACGCTGAAAGCTGAAGCTCTCACCCAAGAGCATGCACAGTTCAGACAGTGGTACTACAGCCACCATAGTTGTGTCAGCTCCTGGAAGGAGTCCCCATGAGTCAGTAGCGAGTCACCCACAGGCACAGGCAGTCTGTGGCTTCTGCCTTGTTCCTAAGCCCTGTTTTCATTACCAAAGATGTCAACTGCTGACTGACAGAGATGACAAACACAGATGTGCAAAACCTCGGAGTATTTGCCCAAGAAAAGCAATGGAAAGAAAAAAAGTAGCTAACTTTTCCCAGTAATATAATGATAACCTTCCTTCACTCCAGCCTCAGTCCTGAACCTAACCATCATCAATGGAGGGAGAAATCTGTCTTGTGAGAATTTCGCCTCGTAGAGATGTTATGGACAGCTTGCCTCAAACATGTCCTTTGGCACCTGCATTGCTCAGAAAGTCAGAGGTGAGTGGAGGCTTGACATGTCCTTACAAAATCTTTGGTATCCTAAGTTATTTCCTGGTTATTTGGTTTGGTTATTTCACTTTAGGATAATTATTTTTCAATTTAGTCTTTTCCTAAGAAGCTGACAGCTTGGTGGGAGAAGTCGTATTTGATAGCCAGGAAAAATAAACCAACAGGTAGGAGTCTCCCTCTATTGTGGCTCATTTATAGTAGTCAGGTAGCAGCAAAGTAGAAAAAAACCTACAGAAGAAAACCTAAGTCAATGGATATTTTTCAGGCAGCACTAACACTGGCAAAGTAGCCTTTAGCTCTACCTGACAGGTAGGAATTATATCTGGAAGCCTAGCAAAGGAGAAAAGCTTATGGTTTGAGCACGCTGTGCTCTGCTATTCTCACAGCAAAGAATGGATGTCTGGGAATATCACAGGTAAGTAAAGCATAAATCAGCCCTAAGGCCCTTCTTTTTTTTTTTTTTTTTTTTTAATTTTATTTATAGCAGGAGCCAGGTAGGCTTTTTGCAGAGCTAACTACACTGGAACCCAAAAGATGATCTCAAGCTACCTTCAGACACATTCTCCTATTCTCTGGCTCAGAACAGCACAGTCAGAGCAGAAAGTCCGATCTTGACCACGCTTCATTAGGAAGCCTACAGGAATTGCTGTTATCCCAGAATGGGAGAAGCAGGACTTGCAAATCACCTCAGTATTCAAGCTATCTTATATAAAAAAAATAAATTTAAAAAAATAAAAAACACACACAAAACAACCAAAACACAAGCCAACCAAAAAAGAAAAAAAACACCAATAAAACCCAAAAAAAAACCCCAACCCCAAAAACAATAACACACACAACCACATTTTCTCCCCAAGCAAATCAATTACCAGAATAAACACCCTGCCTTCCAGCACATCACCCTGTTTGACAGTATATGTCAAACATAAAAATCTTTCAATGAATTAAGGGTGGGGAAAAGCCAATCCCTCCTAGTTACAGTGCTGTGATTTACATCAGTGTATCTTCATTACTGTGGTACACTGACTAGACCTCCAGGGAAATGCTACTAGTAAGTAAAAACTTTTATTTTTAATTGCAATAGAACTGCTACTGTATACCTAATGTTATTAGATAAACCAAGATTAGTAGAAATATAGTGCTAGACTATAGTTCAGATCTGTTAAACGTTAAGCTAATTGCATTGGGTTCTTTCCAGTCTTTAAATGGTAGTACACTGAAATTGGGTCATGATCTTATATTGCAAGGGCAATATGTAGAGCATGCTTTTTTACTAGCAGTACTCTTTCCCAGATCAATCTTATCTTAATATAAATTCTTAAGGCTTAGCCATTACAATACTTGCCTATAATTCTGATACTAATATCAGTTTAACCTGGAATTTGCTGCAATCACTTTCCCTCTGAAAAGGGCCCTCATTTAACCAATGAAAACCACCATTCTGAGAACATTATCTTCAAACAGTGAAATCAATTCCCCTCATCACTAGCAGGCTCTTCAGTTGGAAGAAAACCCAGCACTTGAAGAAACTGGTGTAAAGATGCAGAACACACGCTGCCCACTTCACATATACATTCAAGTCACCTCAAGTCCAACACTCAGCAATAACACATTTTACTTTGCAACCAGATGGTACAAGTAAGCACCTGCAAAGAGCCTCAAACTTTAACTGTGGTCTAAAGATTTTGTCTCAGAGCTGTTAGGGTTAGCTCTTGCCCCCCAGAAGAGAACTTGAATCATCAGTTTCCCCTGCTCAGCACTTGACCCTTACAGATCTATGTACATCCTTAAAGTTGGGAGTGATGTCGTTTCACTTACACTTTATATGGGCTAGTGTGAACGTATGCATGTGGTTTTGGGAGGGTTTAGCTTTCTTTTTTCCCTTTTCAAGGTTTACAGGTTCTCCCAGAACCTCCCCCCCACTCACCCCCAGCCTGGTGGCCATGTAGAAACAGTTTTCATCTGGAACAATTCTCACGATCAGTGTTTTATATGACATTATACCCTACACAAATAATCATGAACAAACATGAAAAATGGAGGAAAGCAAGTGAAAATTTAAACTGGTAAAATAAAAGGCCCATGTTAACACACAGTTTGTGCTATGTTGCAGAGCTTGGAGATTAATGTTAATTTTTCCCCCATCTTTTCAGCCTCTCATTGTCCAAGTTGAAATAAGCAGTGTGATCCTTAAAACATACTTCCATTTGCTTCAGTTGGATTGGAAGTTTACACATGTATTTCTAACATTAGATCCTCAATGGGCACATTTTTTTAAAAAAGCCATGATTTAATATGTATATGTGAGTATGTATTAAGCCTTAATTAACTTCCTGTAAATTAATTCTTAGAAACATCTTACACCCTCACAAGGTAGTGTTTTCCAGTCTCCATTCCACCAAAAGATAAGACAAACAGAGAAAATCAGGCTTAAAATATCATACAGAAGACAAAAATCAAGTCTCTTCTAGATTAAATTTTGTACACCATTGGTTTAGCTGAAGTTCATACAGACACCACAACACAGGTCATGCATTTCACCTGTACCCAAGGGACCTATTCATTTCAGTGGTATATCAAGGGACCATTCATTTCAGACCTTCTTTTAGGTGCAAGCCATCCACATCATTTCTTAGGACAGTATTTTGCACAGCAGGCAGAAAGGATGGCTCCTCACGTATGCAAATTCATCCATATATTTGGGGCTCCTCTAATACTCACCCATTCACAACAAGTAAATCACATAGAGAAAAGCAGGATTTAACTCTGAATAGCTTTGCTTTTGCTGATATAACTTCGACCCTTGATGATAGTTAATGTCAGGGTTTTTTTGCATTCAATTAATTTAACGGTCCAGATTTTTAATTTGCATTTCATTTAACATTTCAGATTTTTAATTTGCCAGATATTGTTTATCAAGTATTCATTTCAGCGCCTTTCACTGTATATACAGTGCATACTCCTCAGTAATTAGTGTGCAGTAAATTAATTCTCTCCTTGTTCCTTCATCAGATATTGGATTAAGAAACTTCCACTGTACCAACATAGAGACCTAGATTAGGAATTTCCCATCCATAATACCTTTGTTTAATATTTGTCTTGTATATGTTATGCTGCCTTAATGCTTTACACGATAAGAAATGTTATAGTTAGAAGCAGAAACCTCCAATTAATTTGAGTCACATATTTGTTTGAAATTATTAGACTAAAACTGAATATGCTCACATAATTCTTAAGTCTTTACTCCTTTAGGCGGCCTTACATTTTACTTAGAAAAATAATGGCTACTCTATTTATATAAAGGGCATTTAAAATACCGGGTGATTTTTCATCAACTGCCATGAGTGTTAAATCAGATCCAAAGTAAACACCTTGGTATAGATAGGTCTTCTGCATTATGTCAATATGAGCCAATGACCAGCAAAGGTGTCCTTTTTCAAATCCAGGGAAAGTAACACGCAAATTCAATAGAAGGGCACTGCCACCACAGTCCACTGAAATTACGCATGTTTCACAAACATTTCACAGTTCATTTCACCTTTTCCACATCCAGTAAGACACACAGCATACAGACATGTTTGTTCTCCAGATCAGTCCAGACTCAGTGAACACCTTTGCTTAGTGATTAAGGCCCTTCTTTGCAAACCATATTCATCTTTATCTGAAATAACCCTGCAAAATTTGCCCACCTGCACAGTTCTGATGTAGCAGCCCAACTATCCAAAGCATTAGAATATATCTCATAAGGGATATTTCTGCCTATACAGAAATGAAAATTTTGATAAGCTGTGTTTGTTCGGCGGGGTTTATGCTTTAGAAGTCTACAAGTTTATGAATACAATGTTTTCCTTCAGTGACAGAAAAAGGTAACACAGGTGATGTGTGACAGGTAGAAGGAAACATTGGTCCCTCCTGAAGCTGTGCCAAAAATGTCTTAGGTCACGTCAAGCAGCAGTGCAGGCACACACAATGCTTGAGTCTAGTTCGAACAGGCCCCAGCTTTAGCTACAGGGAATAGAGAAGAGCTGGAGAGAAGACCCGGGGTACAAGAGGTTTGGAGGATGTTTCTGAACCAACTCACTGCTGAGCAGTATGAACCAGAGGCTACCTATCACTGAAATTATCCACAGCCATGTGGGGAACTCACAAATTTCCACCTTGCTTTTCTACTTGAACCAGCAAGACATAAAGGGTTACACCTGGAAAATGGTAGCAGAGGATGGTTGCTACTTTTTCTTTCCCTCTGACACCAAACACAGGACATAGAGTTGTACTGAAGAGTTTGCAACAAGGCACAGGAAAAAGATCACTAAAAATTTTGGGAAAACTAACAATAGAGACAGGACTTTGCATTTCTTCCCACCCAAAGCAATAAGAACTTTCATTCCGCTATTACCACATGTTTATTTAACGGCTACAAAATTGCCATTACATGTGTATGACTGCGGGCAGGTCTCAAGTTTATAGTGGAGCTGGTGTTTGATCAGCCAGAGCAGACAATGTCCTCCCAGCCTCCATCCCCTTCCATAAAGGTGTATAGTAGTTGCAAGGAATAAAAATGAGCCTTGAAGAGCAGGTCACACATTCCCAGAGGTCACTGCAACCTCATCAGGGATTTATAAGAACTTAGAAAACTTTGAATTTTGATACCAAATAATTCTAACCACTTTAGGTTTGTTCCCATTATTTCTAGGAGGAGGCTGTCTTAGAAATTCCTAGTTAAGTTTGTTTAGGGCCACATAGCCTCATTTGGTTTTAACATCTTTTCATTTATATAGAATGTGGTACTTTCCAGTCTGGTACATAACCATTTTATTCCCTTTAGTACAGGCAGTACAGCAATGACCTGAAATAGAAGTTCATTAGAACAACTTTCCTGCTTACTCTGGATCTGACAGTGAAAACCAACTTTGGAACAGATTGTTATTCACATTAGCTAAGACTTGTCTACTGGCAGACTTGCCTAAGAATTGAAAGAGCTTGGTTTAACTCTTTGCTCTGCACACCTTCTGTGAGTTGCTAAGCCTTTCTAGAACCTGGTTTTCCAAAGGGAATGAGGAAGACAGCATCCATTATTTTAAATGGTTTGCACATAGGTGAAAATATTACAGCTGACAAGAGTATGGCATACTGGGGGGTGGGCTATGAGTTTCCACTGACACTTAAGGTGCAACAGCAGCACTGCTGCTTTCAAGTGTGATAACAGACACAGAGTTCTCCCTGTCCCCCTACTATTTCTGCATTACCAAACACGGTCAACAACACCCTCCATTGTGTGGAAGCATGGGGCAGCATGGAAGCATAGGGCAGTGTAGCTGCATACCATGTCTCTGCTGGGTAGGAGAGACTTTCTAAGACAACCTGTATTATATGAATCAAATCAAGGCTTGACCCTAGCATGCAAGGAGAACTGCAGCATGCCTTACTCTTTGCTGTCATGAGCATGCTTACTTCATCTTTCTGATTACACAGGAACAGTGTTCAACTCACTGTTTAAACAGCTATTGCAAACACACCCTTAGTTCTTCAGGAGCAGAAATACTATGACATCTTGGGAGAAGCATTCACAACTGAGGGTTAACATAATTTGTGGAACCAAAGATTACCCAAAAGCATCAGAAACATCCCGATATTGTTTCCTGACCTCCACCTGCCTACCACTTAATGTACTAAAACTAATCTCTTCTCATAGCAACCTCTCCTTGAGCATACTAGGCCCAGGAAGCTGAAGAAGATTCATAGAAGACGAACATGAGCAGCTTGAATTCTACAGCAAAGTTCCCTTTGACTCCCATGGCATGAAAACAAGGACAGTCTGATGCAAATTGATCTGGGTTTTAAAGAAAGGAGTCAAGAGAAAAAAAAATTATAAGCAGATCCTGAAGAGCAAGGCAAGTGCTGTGTTTGTAACAGCTTGACAGATCTCTAAGGCTGTGACAAGTTGATAGCAATATTTCTTCTCCTATTTGGGCCCATCAGTTCAAACAAGCACACACAAAACCCAATAATCCTACAAAAGTGCAAAGTGACATGAAGACCTTATGTGTCATATTTCTTCTCTGGCTGTAACATATTTTGTCTTATAATAAGAGATAATTGTTTGGTTTATTTTATTTAGAAAGTTTAGGCTTTTTTTTTTTTTTTTTAATCTAAACTGTTTAGTTTATTCAGTAAATAGCCTATCAGGATAAAGGGTCACTGAGTACACCAAGGGAAAGTATATCTTTTGAATTAAAGGATCGAAAATTCAGTCAGGCAGAATACTGGTTGCTCTCAAGAACATTATGGGAACTAATGAAAGAACCCCATTTCCTGCCTTATACAATTAAGTAATCAGCTGCCTTTGGTTACCCCTAACAACTTACACAGACAAGGGGATTACTAAGCAAACAGACTGCAGCATTTCAGAATACACAGTCAAGGGGAATGCTGAAATGACATGCATTCCCAGGGGAGTCACTACCTTTTCAATTTTAAGAGAAGGAAGTAGGATTATTGAAAATTTGGGACTTGGCAGACCTTTACAGAAGTGCTTTGTCTGATGTAATGGGCACTATCAAAACTAAGTACAAAAATAATCTTTGCCATCTGAAGAATATTTCGCTTACTACCTATTCTCTAAGACACTGAATTCCTGATCTGTTTCAAATGAAGGGATGCTTAGATACAATATAAAACTATTTTGTTGTAGCATACTGCAGTGAAAAAGAATAATGTTAAACAGACACTCCAGCTTCAACTGCAAGTAGCTTTTATTCTGAATAGTAAGGATTTTTTAAGGGTTTTCAGGGTTTCTCAGTGGTCACTAGCACTTTATTAGAGATTTATGACTTTGGCAGAAGTGGTGATAAGAAGTTTTGGGAACCCATTTCTAAACCAAGACTATGATGAGCAGGGAAATAAACACATCTTAGTTTTCCCACAGCAGGGAAGTAGTATTTGGGGTTCCTTTCTCTTTATGTTAGTAGATGTTGCTGTTCTCTTTTCAGCTAATTGGTACTGCTGGTAGCAGGGCTGAGAGTGTTGTAACAACACCAGAGTTACTTCCCTGAGCACTCTGCAGCCTTCTGAGGAGGGTGAGAGGAACTGCTGTTTTCCATGAGGTAACTTGGACCCGTCAAAAATTTGAAAGTGTGTCAGTGAAAAGAGGTAACAAAGATATTTACGATTTGATGAGAAAGAAAAGATAATGGGAGAAAGAACATGAGCAATAGTCTTGTTCTAGAGTGACTGAATGCCCAAAGTAAAGAAAAATTTAAACGCTACGCTGCTCATTCAAAATCTCCAGAGAGCTGGAAGTGCTGAATGGAATAGTGCTTCAGGAATAAGGTAAACATTCACTCTGACTTACTGTTATCTACTGAGGCAATAGAGACATATTAAATAAACAGCTATGCAATGTTGAAAACGCTTCCAAAAGAGAAAACTGTCAGCATTGCCAAAAGATAACACAGAGAGGGAGGAAAAATCTTGCACTTAAGAGACATGGAAAATGAGATCTATTGTAAAAGTGCATTGCCTCTCAGCTTCTAACAATGTGAACTCTCCTGCCATATGGCTCCACTGTCCCCACCACAGGGTGATCTCATTGTTGGGGAAACATTTGCTAACAACTGCACCTGGCTGCTGTTTGGTATTTGACTTTCCCTTCTTGCTTCCACAGCCTCAGGTTGACAAGGCTCAGGCATATATGCAGAGTTGGCTCATGGACACAATAATAAACTTACTTGGCCAATGATTTCAAATCAAATAAATGACTTGGCTATGATTATTCAGTTGACAGGCTGCCCTAAAATGCCATAATTTTCCATCTCATTTACCATCTCAGTCTGGACATATCCAATACTGGCCTAAAAATTTCTGGTTACTTAACTTCTCCCCCTTCCTCAGTGTCCTGAGGTACCAAGTTTTGGGCAATGTGCAACTGTGTCCTGTTGAGCAGATGAAATTTATAAAGAGGATTAATCATTCTGACATCAGAGATGGGATTAACTACTAAAATACAACCTCAAATCTTTCAGTTGTGCTGGTGGATTGGATTTAGTTGTCAAAGACATCCTTTCCCAATTTCAGCCAAAGGTACTAAGAATGCCACTAAAAATCCTTCCTTGCAATCCAGCATGAAAGATCAGTCACACTTTCTAAACTGAAGAGAACCAGGAGGTTAAACGTCATGAGGCACCACACTGCTGCCTCCCAACTCAGACCCAAATCCCAAACCAGCCTCAATCTTGTGATCAGGCAGATCACAGCAGAGCCCAGTCTACCCACTGAACTAACCATAGCTACCACCTGCTTGGACTGGACTACAACAAGCTTGTTGGTACAACAAACCTGTTCCTTGACTTTCATTAAATGCAATTTGGGGTATAACATCACATGGCCCTTATGCTGCTTTTAGTACACACTGCTGACCGATATTTTCCTGCACGACATTAGAGAGCTGACGCTTGGCAAAGTGTAGCTCCTTCCATCCCTAGACACGTTTTTGTCCTGTCAGCCAGAATTTTCCTATTCCACACTGCCTCCTCTCAAATGTCCTAAAAGATGAGCTGTGGAGCCAGCAGCTGGGATTCACATGACCAGATTCAGAACCCCAAACATAATTTAGAGAGAGAGATTTTATTCCTATTGAGTCACAGACAGGTTTTAATTTCAACAGAAAATAAAGACATTTTAAATGTTGGGGATTCTTTCTTTTCCTAGGAAACTTCCCATGATCTGTCCTCATACTCAACATTGTTCTCTGCTTTCCCAAAACTGGAGGCAGGCTTAGCACAAAGAAGCAGTAAAACCTGGAACAGCAGACTTGGATCACAATCCAGATAAGGGCTAACTCGGCAGAGCAACAACTATGTAAACTGAGATGCCTTAAAGCACGCGAGTGGTTTATTTGTATAGCTCCCCTGTTCTCACAGGTGGAGCAACACAGCTCAGGGCAAAAGACAGTGGACTTTCTGTTACATCATTTCTGCCACATTCAGCCAGATCTCTGCTAACTTTCTGTGCATCTTTCTGACCACTGTTATTAGGCAGAACAGGTCAGCACACACCTGAGGCTGCGCTCACTAGAGATGCTGTTCCAGATCCCAAAGGAGATCCATCCCCAATGGTCTTTTAACAAGGAACCCTTAACTATCATAGTGGAAAGGTAGCAAGGACACTTCCCTATTCCAGCTGGGGGGGGGGTGGTAAAAAAAGAAAAAAAGAAAAGAAAAAAAACACGGGGGGGGGTGTCAGAACACAAAAAAAAAAAAAAAAACACAAAAAAGAAAAAAAAACACCAAAAAGTTTTAGATCCAAACACAAACTGTAAGATTCAATGACTAGAGGTTGCAAGTGAAAATACAGGAAATAAGCTGTGCTCTCCAACCACACTTCACAGAAATACAGGAATTGCTGGAAGTTTAGATGATTCCCTGCACAGTAATAGCAAGACAGCTAGAAATCTTCTAGCTCATGCTAGAATTCTGAATGCAAAACATACAGAAGATATTTGTATATGTAATTGCATAAATCTAAGAACAAAATTAAACTATTGGCTTCCCAAGCAAGAAAAGGGTATTGAGTGCATAGAGATGAAAGAGATTAGAGGTAAATCAAACTAACAGTAATAAATGGACGCCTTCAGCTCATTCCTATGTGCTACTTATATGTCACAGTGTTCACAATTACTTTTCTTACTTTGCCATCTTGAGAGGATTGCACTTTAGAGAAAAAGCAAATAAAAATCTAAGAAATAATGAACTATAAAGGATTAAAATAGGTACCTCATACAACTTCTGCAGTACAAGAACAGGGAGATGCTCAGTGAAGCTAAAAGGCAGCATACCTTAACAGAACATGTTTAAATGCATAATGTACTGAACCCTATGGAACAATCTGTCCTTGCTCCCCCTTGTCTTTCACAGCATCAACATTGGAAGTAGGCAAGGTTTTATCCTGTCTTGCCTCCCTGTACCCCTTTTCCACAGGTGACTTTATTCACAAATTCAGCATATCTTAGTGGCTCTAAAAATCCACATCTGCTCCAGATATCCCTGCTGTTCCAAATAGGATCTTTTTCTATTGCTAGAATATCCATAAAGGCTAGGAATTTAATAATAAATAAATATTTAAAAAAAAAAAAAACAACAAAACAAACAGCCAAAACAAAGCAACAGACGACATCCAAAGCAGATGTATTAAATTCTCTCCCTTCTCAGTTTTGTCCTTTTCTCGTTGTTGACCATACCATTAGCTTTCCCATCACCCCTGTCGATTCTGTGATCCTAAGTATGGAGGCCTCATCAGAATCAGAGTCATCTTAGATTTGGAGCTTCTTTTGGAGTCCCATAACCATGTTATAGACAATTTCCATGGTGGTTCTATATAACATTAGGCACTTGAACTAACTTTTACGTAAGCCATCTCATATCAGTTCCTGTGACTACCCTCTGACCACAATTTCACACCATAATGTTTTGCTCTTTACCCATCATGGGGCACAGATTCTTTCTTAGCTCCTCTCTCTGACTATGTTTCATTTCCCAGCTAGCTCGCCTTTTCTGTTACATTGAACATAAGCTTATCTTTCTTGGCAAGGTCTTTCACAGGTTATCCCTCACCCTGTCTTGTGCATCATCAGTGCATCATCACCATCTCAATAAAATACTCCGAAATACACTCGTTATATTCACAGAAAAACACTTTCATGATTTCAACCACACTACCTCTCTGTTCAGTTGGAGTTCCTTGCAAGTACCTGCAAGCCTATTAGCTCATTCATGTCCCTTCCCAACAACCTCACCAAAAATCACAGGTCATGCTTTGACAAACATCACCTTTGTGGCCACTGCTTTTCATGTTGGTCAATAAAGTCTTATAACACTCTTCCATCTATTTCTATCCATCTTTAGTTCTTCTCCAAGTTGTAAGCATCTTGAGGCAGCAATTAACTTTTTGTTCAGTGTTTGCTTAACACGAAGAGGTCTAGCGTTTGGACAAATAACAAGCACCTACAGTATTCATCATTACAAGATACCATTGGTATAAAGAACATCCATAAGATACCATTGGTATAAAGAACATCCACGGTTCCAGGAAATAAAAAAAAAAAAATCACGCATCAACAAATAAACAGGCCTTCCACCCCACACCCTTTCTTTTTTAAGTCAGGAGAGCCCATATGTTCCTACTATGGGTTTTATTGTATTCTCTCTTGAAGAATCTATAACTGGCCCTTGTTAGGCTACTGACTATGGCAGCAAGGAAGCCTGCTTTTCTATGCAGGCTGATACATGAGCCAATAAATTCTAAATCCACTGCCATGGATGCTGCAATTATTGCTAGTATTTATTGTCATCTGTTATGTGTTTATGATTTCCTTGGGACTGGACCAGTTGGCAGTACTGAGCAGGGTGAAAAGTCTTCTGTTACATTAATAAAGAAAAAAAAAATTAAAAAAGGTTCCTGTAGAACTTCATAGGAAGGATGAGAGGAATATTTAAGTCGGGACATTTTCTGTGGAAACAAGAACTCCTTACAGAAAAGTTAGTCCTCACATTGTTTATCCACTGTTTTCATCTGATGCATTACTGATTAGAAGCTTTACTGCAAAATATTTAGCAAAAGGGAATTTGGATATTTTAGAAGGAATGGTTGGCCAGAAAACCAAGGAAAGACAACTGATCCAGACAAATTGCTGCGTGGGAGAAAAAAAGCAAAGGACATGAGATGTCACAAAAAGGAAAAGCAAGTCTTACACAGAGAGTCAAATTCTGAGATATAAGTATCAGATACTTAAGTTATGATTTTCCACAGAAATGTTAAACCACTGATAAACATGTTATACTTGAAATATCTGAACTTCCTTGTTAAGTACGAAAAAAAAATCCCACACCAAAGGAAAAAAACCCCAAACCAAAACAAACCAAACAAACCAACACCCACATCTATGAAACAGGAGAGGATGAAAAGGAATGAGTGAATCACATCAAGACCATAGTGCACAATGCATCATGTTAACAGGGGATTAGAAACCCTTTAGCCCCTGCAACAAAAATGTGTCAGCAAAATCTGTGTTTTCTAAATGGGAAATACTGTGACATTTGGGTATTTATAATACGACATGGTCTTTTTTCTTTTCATTAGGATAATTATTTTTTTAGTGAAGTTGACATATAGAAGTATCATGCAAAATGCACAGAAATCATGCTTTCCTAACCAGCATTACCACATGCACTTAGTGTGGATCTGCTGTGAGACTTACAGAACTATGCTGGATTACTGCTCACCTCCAAACACATCCCCAATACAGACAAACAAAGTTGAAAATGATGGATTTGTTGTATGCAGTCCATTTGACAAGCATCAGAAAGTGGAGAGTGAGGGGACAGGGGACAACAAACCCAAACCCAAAAACCCTACGCTTTACCAAAGCCACGTAACCTGAGTTAATGAAATTATATTTAACTAAGGGTGTGTATTTAGACTTGATCTTACCTTGGTGACTTAGCCATTAGTAGGAATTCATTGTTTACCTCCACGATTCTTATCAGTACTTAAGCAGTGTTTGCACGTGATTTTCAACTGATTGCTCAACATGCTCTATGTTAGACTGTTTTGAAATAAATGAAAACACAGCAAGATCACAGAGAACTAATCTCAATTATCTAATCTGCTTAAAACTGCATGGTTTCTTTTCTTGTTTAAGCCACATTATGCCTTGCTTTATGGGCAGAACTGTACCTACTGATGCCAATCTAGACATATGTTTCATCTTTTGCAAGACTAAAACTTTTCTACCAGGGGAATGGAAACAGTTATTCTTCAAAATTAGTTTTCTTAGGTTATTTGAAAATCAATCCTCAAGAGGTAATAGCTCCCTAGAATGATTACGGGCTCCTATTGACATCCACGATAATTGTTGGTGTCTGATTTACATTATAGACACCCTCTCTATTAAAAAGAATAAAAAAAACCAAACCACACACACCACAGATCTCTGACAATCTCATCATAGGATGATGAACATTGAGCTTTAAGCATCTCTGAGAAAGCTGGATAACCTTTAAAGATGGGGCAGGGGGGGAGAGGGACAGAGAGAAGGGGAAGGGGGAAAGATGGGGAAGAAGGGGCTGAAATTTCAAATCTAAAAAAAAAAACAAACCAAATCAAATGTTAAGATTTTAACCCTTCTGACTGAAGCACAGACTCTGTCCAGCAATTCATGGAAAGAACAGAAAAAACAAAGAGTTCCTGGAAAACCGTTAAGCCAATGGGCAACTTACAAAAACAAAACATGAAATAAGTTGCAAGGAGCTTTTACAGTTTGTGTGCTTGTACTGACTGGAGAACATAATAGCCAGAACTCTCTCACCCAGAAGGAACATGCTTTAGCCTTATGCAATCAATTCCAAGATTTCACCAGAATCACAGCTGAGCTTCAGAACCAAACTCTCCAAGTAACTTCAATTTCTAGGTCAACTTCTTCTAAAGATGGTATTAACATTTAAGAAGGAAAAAAAATAGCTTAGCAGCTAAAGAGTTAATGCAGACATTAAAGAGCTTGCACATTAGTCTGCCAAGATCCAATGTCTTTGTTGTCTTCTTAAAGAATAAGTTTGCCCCTGGGACACATCTTTCAAGCAGCTGGAACCCTTAGGGCAATTCACAGGGACTTCTAGGAACACTTTTACTTACACTCCCATGCAGCGCTCCCTCTTTCTACACCAGCCATTGTTTTGTATCCTGTATTGCAGGGTGCAGCAGAGTACTACCCTTGTACCCCACAATCCTTGCAACAAGCTCCAAATAGTAACAGCTAGGTAAAAAATATTGGAAGTATCAGAATATGCTATTTAAAAGTGAATGGTCATACCAAAAGCTGTCAACAATCGGGTTTTGAAGTAAGTGTCTAAACTAAGCTTTTTTCTCCCCACACAAGTTTTCATCTTCCCCAACCTACTATTTACTATCCAGTATCCAATTGCCACTAGGATTAGACTCAGGCACGTTTTCTCTCAGACCATGACTATCCATTGCTACTTCTACAAAACATACCACATGCACAGGGCACCACCACTGAGGGAATAATCAGCATTCAGTGCAAGGGCCAGAGAGAAGCACATTAGAGCAGCAGGAGTTCGAGCAGCACTGGCATTTTCATTACAGTACACACCAGTGAGGAAGGGTCTGGCTCAAGATGGAGCAATTGAATGGCAAAAAGACTCTGTAGGTTTGCTTAAGACTTCCTGAAGCCTCAGCACTTGCCTGATGACCTTCCTTTTGAGACAGATCTTTATTATAGCTTTTTGGCCAGGAGTTCAAAGAAGTAGCACTGACAAAATAAGAGAGATGATTCCCTCCACACCCCAGATCACAGCTTGCCAGAGTGGTAAGGAATTATCTCGCAACCTTTTCTTCTTCCATACAACAGCATGAATACTCAATCAAGAAGCAGCAGTGAACATAAAGGTTCAGAGACAATTCCTGGATAAACACCGACATTTGCATGTGTCAGAGTTATTTCCACTTCTTAGTCTGCAAAATAAGGTAGAACTTTTCCCCAAAAACCATCACTGTCTGATCACGTGATATACTCTCAGCAAAAGAAAAAAAAACCTGAAATATTTATTTTCCCAAAATATGACAAGATACTAGGAAGAAAATCACATTCAACTAATAAATCAGGAGAAGGGGGAAACAAGGGTGAAAACATGTACATTTTCCTACATTGTAACAGCAACAAGATTATAACTACCTCTTGTGTCAGCCAAGTTTAGACTTAAATGACCAAAGTCCAAGCAAGTGGAAAGTATAGATGCTTTCCTGCCATAACGCTTCAGAGAAACTGTAGCTTCTTTAGATTTTACACATATGCATGCATCTAAGGATCAAAGCTCCATGTTTGTACTTCAATGTTTTGTCCAAAGCTGTCCAATGAGCACTAGCAACTTGACCATATACAATTAGAGCAAAACTAATTCATAACTATTGATTTCCTTAAGAAGCCAACAGGTCACAAAGATTTTCCTTTAGCATAATTGGCAATTGTATGGCTTTTTTGCACATGGCAGATGTGAGCTTTGGTTTTGCCATGACTATAAAATGGTGACAGTGTCCACACTGAATGTGAAATTTTAATTGGTACAGGTCGATAGTAGCACATTATATCCAGGCTAGCAAGAAAAACAAAGCATGAAAATATCCTTGAGATTCTAAAACTAAGGGAAATTAAAAGGACACCTTTCCAATAATCGTAACATGAAAATATCTGGAAAAAAAAGCTGGGTTTTTAATATGTCAAAATGGCATAGTTTGGTCTGTTGCAAAAGAAGAACACACAAAAGTAGAGTTCTGCTTTTTAAAAAAAATTGCAGAAATTTAAAAGACCCAATTGGTTGTGGGTTTTTTTAGGCAGTCACAAAGCAACATCATTGTTTTCAAAACTTACCGGTTTACTACATTACTTGTGACAACCTGATGGAAAAATGCAAGAATTTTGAAAGCACTCCCGTTCCTAGAAGCTTGTCATTATTTAACAATCTATTTTTTTCCAAGGGACATATTTCCAGTCCTCACTGATGTGGACAAAGTAATATTTTTAATCCATTTTCATTGTTTTGAAAGATCTCGTTCACACATTACAAATATTTGGGGTTGTCCATATGTATTTCACTATTTTTCTGGCTAGGCATAGCCTCAGAGAACACTTATCCTTTGCCAGAAATTATTCTTGTCTAATGACCTCTTGAAGTATTTGATCATTATTTTCACAAGGCACTGGGACAGATTCTGTGCATGAAGTCAGCAAAGGAGTCTGTCAGAGAGTAACAAGAATCTTGCCATACTACCACCCAGAAAGGAAAGCTTTTTATATTTAGCTTTAGAGATACCTGTGAAGGAGGATGCTGCCTCTGCTCTACCTGAAAGCAACAGGTTCCTGCTGCCTTTAATGAATCAGGCAATATGTAATTTACCTCTGCAAACTCCAGAGGTTTTGACATGCTGCTCTTTCAATTTCCCTTTTGAGATTTAGCATGTGCCTGTTCATTCCCATTTACAGGCAGTATGGGAGTGAACACTCTTTGGCAACTAGCAAAGTGATTCCTGGGACTAGCAGATTAACCAGATGAAGACTGACTTCTCACTCTCACTTATGCAGCAGAATTCTTCAGTTATTTCCCTGCAAGTGAATCTGAGAAGTGCTGTATAACATGCAAACCAAGTTACACAAACAAAAGCATGAGAGAACATGAACTGAAATCAAATTATACAGAATGAACTTAGAGTTCTGAATCTGCACACACAGCAATTAGTTGAGTGGCAATGCAATAGAAAAGACGAATTTACCATTAAAAAAAAAAAAAACCTACAACTGAATGGCACATATAATATGTACTCCACATGAACAAAAGACAATGATTCCTCAGACAAAAAAGCTGTATTGACACCAGCATGAATATATTCCCCCACCCCTCCCCGCCACCTCCATGCCAAAAATGTATTTTCTAAGAACCAGTCTCAGGTGGTGATGTGAAGATTCCCGAATTTTATTGTTGAGTCATTATGTAACCTTGAGGAAAAGATTCACTTAAGTGCACAGGGTCTCCATTTACCTATTGTAGAATAGGTATATAATCATAGCAACACTTAGCAATAACCCAGAAAGGTTGTGAGGCTTAATTAATTAGGCGATTCAAGGTCCTCAGCTGCAGAACGGCAATTTTTATTAACAAAGTTCTATTTATTTGTTGTCACATCCCTTACTTATGTAAATATACCAATCGTTACCTTTAAAGCAGCTCTAGACATTTGTAATCTTTTCTTCTTTTTTTCATTTTTTTTTCCTCCATATTGTAGTCTAAAGATTTTTTTATGAACATCTAAAACTGACTGATGGGGGAGAGAGTACGTTGTACCAAAACTCCTCATCGTAGCCCCTTTGCTCTGCCAGAAATACATAGGGGAGCTATCTTATGAAAGGTTGGCCAAATAAATGTGACTGGAATCTATGGAAAGAGAACAGACAGACATGGCTGTCTTAAGGAATTAAGTCTTTTTTTCCTCTTCCAATTCATAACGTGCTGCAGAGGCAAATTTTACCATTTCCCCCTCACAAACAACAAATAGGACATCATCAGTCTGCTTAAACACAGCAATTCTTCCCAAACCAGTAAGTGTCATTGACATAGTGATTGCTGCTGCTTAATGCTCTTTAAAAATCGGCTAAGCAAAGCTCAAAAAAGCTGTTGTGTGACATGGCCATTAGGCTGATGGAGGTGATGTAAGAACATACTGGGCTCCTACTCCTTCTGCAAGTTTCCTCAAAAACCCGTGGACCACTTCTGGCCCATCCAGCCCCATAGGAACACATCCCTTGCCTCCCACTGAGCAGGATTTTACCTGTCAAGTTTAAAAATTAAAAGCAAGTAGAGCAGTCCTTTTGCACTAAGGATACTAGTTGCAAAGAACTGTAGGTGAATACATGAATTTTGGTTCCACCTTAATTCAAGTGGAAATGAAATGCCAGTTTCTGTAGTATTACCTGGGGCAGGAGGGGGAAGGAAATCAATGAATGAAATAATATTCTATATGCAATAAAACTAAGAAACTGTTATCTGACAAAAATAAGAGTGAGCACTGTCTTAGGCAGTAACACCTGGCTATTACTAACTCATACTTCAGAACAGACTCTAAAACGTATCGACAGCCACAAGCAGAAAATGACAACGTTTTTTGAATTACCAAGGGAAATCCAGAACTATAAAGCTACCGTTAAGGGCAGGGAGGTGGATAATCCAGACTCTATTTCTTTACAAATGCCCTAAATTAGTTATCATTGGTTAGCTATTATATGTGCCAGTATAAACAAATTGTTGGGTCATTGATGAGCTCAACTTCAGGAAGCATCTGAGAACGTGTGTTTGGAAAGAGATACCACAACTTGGGAGCATTTTGAAGTAACTTACAAATCAGCTAACTCAATCAAAAGATAACTCACTTGAGAATGATATAATTACTTTCAGTTTGCTTAAAGCCAAGGAAAAGTTGACATAGTGATTAAAAGGAGGGGGGGAGGGCAAGCACAGGAG
>NW_009916912.1:6496-10356 GCF_000696875.1 Nestor notabilis | reverse complement strand
TATATAGAGTAAGCATTTATGGCTTTAAATAAAATGTAGGTATTGAGTAAGATTGAAGTTTGGAAAATGGTTATAGATGCTGGAAGGTCCACATCATATCCCACTAAGAATGCATTTGGCATTATTTGAATGCTGGGTCTTTACCTTTCCATGTTTCCACATCTCTTACTTCCTGTGAAATGCAGAGCATATTTCATCCTCTAACTATAAATGGCCTCTGACATTACAGTCCCCTGCAGCTCTGAGTCACAAGTACTTATTACAGTCCATATTCTCAGTATCTGAATATGTTTTGGTTCCCAAGTTCTGATTGGGAATGGTGTTGCTCTTCAGCAACAGCTAGATTAGCTTTAAAAAGCCACACAAACACTATGTACTTAGTTTGTTTCTGTTGCAGAAAACTGATTAGCCTGTGATAAAAGAAATTAATTCTAACATTTGAAGGGGGTCAGTGACGGAATTAAATGAAGGTTCTGTTAGACTGCTCTTACATTTAATCACCAGAATAAAGAAGAGCTACTGTTATCTTCTGAAATTATCCTTCCTGGCTTCAGGGTACAAAGTCAGTATAAAGAAAGGTAATACATTGTCTTTATTAATGTCAGTGATGTTAAAGATAGTACCAAATGAAAGGCCACAAAAAAGGCCTCAGGGTCACTCAGCTAAATAAACTTGCAGCAGCAGCATACCCACATTACACAAGGAACTGAAGCTACTCTGACAGACAAGGTCTAAAGAGCCTGAAGGTTCTAAGCAAGAAATTTCACAGAAATTTGTAAGGATCTGGGATAAAGCTGGATTGAACAATGTCTAAAGCAGCTTCTGTCATAACAGAGAACAAAAGAAATCCTATACTAGAATACAAGACAGGGTGCCATTTTTAAAATTATTCAGAACGACTCTTAGATGTCTATGATGCATCTTTCCATGTGGCTTTCTAAAACCTGTTTCTAGAAAATGAGATGCTTCTATCCTCTCCTCTTTACAGCTGAGGTTAAGGAAATTACTGCAATTTGTTTATCTTTTATCATAGAATCATTGAACACCAGGTTGGAAGGGACCTCAAGAACCATCTGTCCAATCTTTCTAGGCAAAACATGACCTAGACTAGATAGTCCAGCACATTGTCCAGCTGAATATTGAAAGTGTCTAACACGGGGGAGCCCACCACTTCCCTGTGGAGATTGTTCCAATGGCTAGTTGTTCTCACGGTGAAAAATTTTCCTCTTGTGTCCAAGTAGAATCTCCCCAGAAGCAACTTGTAGCCTTAGTTGTGTCGGATCGTTTTGTTTTGTGTATCTATTTTTTACGTAACTGCATAATTTCACCCTTAATACAGATGTACATGAAGAAATCCCATGAACCCAGTTGAATACCAAATAATTGCATTTGTCATACAAGCTTTAGCTAAGTGCTTATTTACCTGATGGGTAGTTTCTAGTGGCTTCTACTGCCCTACAGATTTGAAACGATTTGGATACTATTCTATTTGTAGGTCCTAACCACTAACTTTGTGTTTATTATGGGTTAAAATTAAATTTTTGAGCTTTGTTTTGCACTATTCTCATTAGCTGTTTCCTGCAGCCTTCTGTAACTCCTCAGATCCCAGTTTCATACTATGCATTTCTATTCCCTTTCATCCTTTGTTTCCTGTCTTATCTTTTTATCCATCATCTTTCCTTCACTCTTCACTTAATCTTCTCCCACCTACCTTTATATGCTGCAAATTGTGAAACTAACACAATGCTTGCTACTGCCGTATAGTTCACTCATATGTATATTGTTCCCCATAGACATTGTCAATTACATGATTTCAAAAGCAGTATCTTATCTAGCTAATTTCTAGTCTAGTGCCATAATTTTTACCTTTCTCACCACTGCTCCAAGAGCTGGAGGAATAAACCAGGGGAGAATATTCAGTCCATTTAATTTCTTCTGCTATTTACCTAAAGGTGTGGTTTACAACTGCAGACGAGGGATTCTAGGAAAGTACTCTAATTAGCTGAGACCAGATCCATCCCAGAGATCCTCTACATCTCTCTTAACAATCTAGTTTCATATAATTTACTAAATAATGTACTCCTCAGACACAGTTATGAAGTTTCACTTTTACTGCCCAAGCCATCTGCACATATATCAAAGACTTAATAATAGTCAACTACATCATCCAAAAAGCAAAAACAAGAAAAAAAAAGTGTAAAACTTCTGCCAAATTTGGAGAAAAATGTATTTTGTTTTCTTTCTGTTTTTTTGTTGAAAGCATCAAGAGTTTGGAGGAGGCTAAAAGAAAATATGTTCTGTTAGAAGACCTTTAAGAAGCAACCTGCATGTTGCATATTAAGCAAAAATCTTTTAATAAGTCTGTTGGATCTAATGTATTATTTCTCTGTTTCTCATAAAAATTACTTAAAATGTAGACTATTATATCCTATGAGCTTAAAAAAAATAGAATGGCAATTTTAATGACCTTTATAGAAGAAATGACTGCTTTCCTGTCTTTTTGGTAGCCTGTTAGTAAAAGATAGTTTTACACAGTCCAAAAGAAACTAAATTAATGTTTATAACACTCAATCTTATTGCTTAAGAGATTTGAATTCTCTTAGGAAAAAAAAACAAAACCCAAACATATAAAATTAATCTGCTCACTTTGCCAAAATATTAAATGTGTTAGAAATTAAAATAGAGACCTTTTGGGTTTTGACATATTTATAACACGCATAGTTTTTGTCATTTCCTACTTGAAGATGAAAGTATCTGTAAAAAAGATCAGAGGGATGGAACACCTCTCCCATGAGAAAAGGCTGAAAGAGTTGGGGTTGTTCAGTCTGGAGAAGAGTCCAGGGAGATTTTATTGTTCTTTTTTAGTTCTTAAAAGGGGCCTATAAGAAAGATGGGGAAAGACTCTTTATCAGGGCCTGTTGTGATAGAACAAGGGGTAATATCTTTCAAACTAGAAGGGGGGAGATTCAGGCTCAGTGTAAGGAAAAAAATCTTCACAGTGAATGTGGTAAAACACTGGAACAGGTTCCCCAGAGAGGTGGTAGATGCACCATCCCCAGAGACATTTAAGGCCAGTTTGGATGTGGTTCTGGGCAACCTGATCTCATTTTAGAGGGGCTGAACTACATGACCTTTGAAGGTCCCTTCCAACCCATACTATCCTGTGGTTCCATGGTTCTGTGTAAGAAAGATACCTAATAGATTGTCATTCCAAGTAAGTGGTTGGTCTTATAAGCCTCTGAAATTATTGCGCATAGGCCAGCTGACTATCAGTAAGAGGACTAATGATAGTGTATTATCAGCCCATATACAGAAGAAAGGCTCTACAAGTTAAATGTTAATTCATATAAGTTAAATTACATATTTTTTCATATTTGATTAACAAAACCAGACAAAATTACAGGCAAAATCCCGACATATATCTGTATCAGAATAAAATTTTTGCTATTCTTTAAGATACAAAATAACAGCAACTTCCTTTAACATGACTCATTCAAGAAAAGGTCACAGACTGTTTGGCTTCAAACTATTAATCATGGTGGCATATGATTTTTCTCAGTTCAAAGGACTATGTTGCTTCTAAAAATACAGCATTATAAATTTAGCAAAACACCCTATTGATTTAAGAAAAAGATGACAAAAACTCTGTTGTTGACTCACTGTCAGCTACAGCCAGAGACAAATCAACATATTTCCATGGAGAATGTCTCGTGCTTGCAGTTTACAATCAATGAGTAGGACAGAGGTGATAATATATGACACTTTCTGCTGACACATTCATTTTGTATCCTAATATAGCTTTGAGACAAGTTTTAAATGGTTGAAACCAAAAACACTAAAGGAATATATTCATTTTCCCA
>NW_009916912.1:0-6465 GCF_000696875.1 Nestor notabilis | reverse complement strand
ACAATGACAGAAAATTCTTATCTTCCCACCACGGGGGGGGGGGGGGGGAAGTAATGAAAATAGGTATCCATAACCTTTTGAAAGAGAAGAATTGCTTAATACACCCTATTATTTGTAAAATATGATTACAGATGAACAGGTTACTTCTATAAATGACAAACACTTGTCTTCATACAAAATTCTAAAGGATTTTTTTTTAATGTTTGATTGCATAACTACATTTTACAGTATGTCAACTGTTTTCTAGATGTGATCTGTTTGTTATGTCTATGAACAACATTTAGTTATAAACTTATCAGTGACTACAGACCACTGGAACCCCTCCATTGCCACAATCGCAGGCTGCTTCTTAACAGAAGAAAAAAACATGAAAGCACAAGCAGTAAACTGGAAAAGTAATCGGAAGAAGGCCAGACAGCTGATCATGAGAAACACATCCTTGAGACCCGTGTCTATGGCCACAGATTCTATTTACTTTATTTTTCAGTTCACTTCAGTCATTTTCATCTATAATATTTTTCTTTTCTAGCATGTGTTTTCAATGTTTTAAAATATCAACTGAGCATAGCTTATGTTCTGACAGCTAAAATAATACTTCTGGCTCTGTGCTCTCTTTGCTGGCAGCCAGGAGCACTCCCAACATGACTGCTCCAGGACACCTGAGAGTGTTAATACTGCCCTAGCAGAGGATTTCACAGCAAGAGAAGAAAAGCCTCCTACAGTCTCCTAACCAGATGTATGAGGCACATCACTTTTGGTAATTATCATGCTATTCTTGCTTACTCAGGGCAACAAAAGAAGCTACTATTGTATCACATTTTGCCTGATAAAGCATGTAAGAGTTGTGATCACTTAAATGGGGCGTTAAGAGGTAGAATGCACTTGTAGATTACAGGTATTCCAAATATATGTATGTGACTCAGGCCCCAGCACATTTTCTTTGGAACTGATTCCGTGTGCTTCAGAAGAGTGTGATCATGATCCACAGCCTGTGTAACACTGTTCAATTGCTTAATGCAATTCATGTCTGAGAAGAGTGTATTTCAAAATCTACAGCAAAGAAAATCTCTATTACTAAAAATTACAAATGCCTTAGCAAGGTTACAGTACCAAATACCTGTCTGAAGTGGACAGGAGAGGGACAGTGTGCAGTTCTAAAAGAAAATCAAAGAGGCAAGAAAGTCTTACAGACCAGTAGGAATATTCTGTAAGGTAACTTGGCACATAGACATGGCCTGGAGTAAATGATGATTTAGTCCTTTTTGAAGATGCCTTTTTCAATTAAGTAGCTTTGGCACTTTTGAGCAACCTTATTCTGATCTAAAGTTTGATACGCATACAACCACTTTTATCTAAGACAGTTATGCTGATTATGTTTACCCCAATTGCAGATTAACATGGCCAAAGATGCAGACACTAGAACTTGCATACATAGATCCTGCTGGTCTTACATGTGAAATCTTTCCAGTCTCACCTGTCAAAGCAACACCATATAAATGTGACTAAACTACTTCCAGAGCCAGGTCACACCTGAAAGGAGCACAGCTACATAGCTGCCTAGGCAGTTTCAGAAGTCCACATCAACAGCCTTTGAAGCCAGCTTGGTGTTTCTGTACTTGTCAAAGCTGGGGGTTACAATGTGACACATGGCTGTGCAGTCAGACTAGCCCATTACATATTCATACATCTGTGAGTAGGTTGGTGCTGTATACATAACTGAACGCACTCAGCTTGGGTTTGGCAAGCGCTCTGAGAGCAGGGGGGCTGATCCAGTTCCCTTCCTGGGAACTTGAACACTACTTACTATAAAGCTTTAGAAAGAGCATGGTAGCTGCTGGGGTATAGATGAGAGTCAGCTGGGAAGGTACACTCCAGTATCTTGGAGAAAAGAATGCAAAAATAAAACATTTTAAAAGTATGATAGGTAGGCCAAACATTTAGAGTAAAAGAAACTGTTTCCAGGCAGTTATTTAATTAATTTTCCCTTTGTGTTAGTTATAATTTTCTCAGTAATACAGCATTTTTTGCTCTGAGACAAGATGTCAGTGTGGGAACACCAAGTCTGCAAGACAGAACAAAGCCACTGCAGCACTTGTCCCATTTCAGAGCCCTTTTCCTGAAACAGGCTATGACAATGACAACAGTGTTAAGTACACGCTCAGTGTATTCACCCGAATCACAGGATGTTTTAGGTTGGAAGGGACCTTAAAGCTCATCTAGTTCCAACCACCCTGACACGGGCAGGGACACCTTCCACTATTAAATTAATTGCTCAAAGCCCCATTCAACCTGGCCTCGAATACTGCCAGAGATGGGGCAGTCACAGCTTCTCTGGGCAAGCTGTTCCAGTGCTCAACACCCTCACAGTAAAGAAATTATTTCTTATATCTAAATCTTAATCTACCCTTTATTCAATTTAAAGCCATTACTTCCTGTCCTATCACTACAGGCCCTTGTAAAAAGTCTCTCTCCAGGTTTCTTGTAGTCCTCCTTTGGGTGCTGGAAGGCTGCTCTAAGTTCTCTTGTGAGACTTCTCCAGGCTGAACAACCCCAGCTCTCCCAGCCTGCCTTCATAGGAGAGGTGCTCCAGCCCTCTGATCATCTTCATGGCCTCCTCTGAACTCACTTGAGCAGGTTCACATCCCTCTTGTGTTGGGGACCCCAGAGCTGAACGCAGTTTTGCAGGTGGGGTCTCACGAGAGCAGAGTAGAATGGAAGAATCACCTCCCTCAACCTGCTGGCCATGCTCCTTTTGATGCAGCCCAGGATATGGTTGGCTTTCTGGGCTGCAGATGCACATTGCTGGGTTATGCTGAGCTTCTTGTCAACCAACACCTCCAAGTCCTCCTCTGGGCCATTCTTAATCCATTCTCCACACAGCCTGTGTTTGTGCTTGGGATTGTGCTGACCCATGTGCAGGATCTTGCACACAATTGCCAGAAGTGATATCTATTTTAGGGAGCAGAGTACAGTATCTGAAAACTGTAACTGCTACTTATATAGCACATATTTTTTGCACTCTACACCTGTAAAACTGATCAGTCAAAGCTTGTAAAGAAAGAAAATCCACCAAAAATAAAGGAAAAGAAAGAAAACAATGAAAAGAAAAATTAAAAAGACAAAGAAAAAGTCCAATGCATATATTGTATGAAGACAAGAATAATCAGAAGGCATGCAAAACAGACATAGTAAATCAAGTAAAAATAATTTTTCAAGAAAAAGACTTGCTTTGTATATATTTTCTGTAGCATTTGAAAATATTTCAGAAGTTTATATGAACATAAAGTTGAAACTGAGTGAAATCAAGCCAACTGAGATGTAATGATACCTAAATGGTTTTAATTAACTAAACTGAGATATGCAAAAAATATAAGCAGTGTAAATTACATATTGTTATTTTTATGTTAATGAGATTATATCCAGCACATGCAGTTTGCACCACTCGACTTTAAAGCTAATGCCATTTTTGGGAAGGCCAAAATACCATGCTTTTTCTACATAAATAAGAAAATAAATGCACCTAACTACTCAATTTATACGACATCATCTGTATTTGGAAATTGTTGTACATATATAATTTTCTTCTCAATATGCTAACAGGTAAGTCTCAATACTTAAACTTAATGATCACTAGTAGCAATCTGAAATTTATCTAAAAAATGGCAGCCTTGATTACATACTTTTCTATCAGGCATCGAATGCTATAACCTTCACCAGCAGCACAGAATGAAGACAAACCGGTCTTCCACCTAGTTCAGCCTTTCTTTATTTGCATGATCATGAAAAAGAAGAGTATCAGGACAAAGTATCAAAAGAGTAAATAATGCTTAAATCTACACAGGCAGTAAAAAAATCCCAAACTTTCACAGAATAATGAAGATGGGGAAGCATGTTAGCCTACACAATCCATTCTTTTCTGAGGGTGAAAAGATGTTCACTGTGCTTCAACTAAGAAGTGCTGCACTTGGGTTTTGAATTCAAGTATTTTATACAGAGCTGTCATGTAATACTTAAGCTGAGGTAACATTTTTTTAAAGAATATTAACTTACACTAAAACCAAAGATTGTCCACATTATGCACATGTCAAATTTAAAATAATGTGAGAATAAATATCTTCCACATCAAGAGGCAGAATTTACATACTGCAACAGAAAACATGTATCTTACTTCTAGTTTGACAATGGACAAGACAAGTTAAGAGCAGATTTGGAGAATCGTACATGCTTGAGTAGAATTTTCTACTAGACCTGAATGCTGAAGCTTCTTTTCAGCTCTGAGAGAAGGCAGCAGAATGACCTTCCTAACTGGATGTCTATGTCCACTGTAAATTGAAAAAAAAAAATGGTATCAGTTAAAGCATAACATGGTAATCTACTGGGAAAAAAGCTATCTGAAAAATTATCTTAAAACTAAGTAAGAAAAATACGGTCATAACTCCTGGACTGAGTGAATATTGATTAAGTGCACCTTGTCTGACAAGTAATGAGCGTGTGTTGGTCATGAACAAGATCTAGGATGTGATGAAAAAGGGAATGAAACCCAGGAAATCCTCATACATACAATAGGCAGGGAATTATACACATATATTACATGTATCTAAAAATTTTTAATAGGAAAAAGGATTCAATACACAAAGCCAGCAAAAATTATTTAAGTTTACTGTCTGATGGCAAGGCATATTTTAACATTAAAATGAAATTTATTTGTTTCTCGTCCCCTCCATTTCTCTCATGCAAGGAGGCATCAGTTACAGCAGGAACAGTATGGCAATATGTAGGACTATGTTAATCCCTCAGTCCAGCTAAAAGATGACAATTTGCCAGTCATAGCCTTGCAGAAATTCTCCCCCTTATGTTGCAAATGATCTCCACCTCAGTTGTTGCCATCTATAACCATTGTGTGCTGCAGGTATTCACTAATTCCACCCTGCAACAGAGTAATATTTATTCCTGGCCTCTTACCAGCTACATTTATGTGTACCTCATTTCTCAGGGATTTACTTAGAAATCCTGTTCCACCGGTATTCAAACTTTGGCTAGAGCTCAAACCCTTATGCCTCTCAGCTGCAATTCATAAAACTCTTGATGCTTAAACCACTCCAGATAAATTATCATTGTAAATGTCATCAAGTTACTTAAATTGCTGATTTTATTATAAAATCCACTCTAGATCTTCAGGCTTTTGTATCCGGTACCCTGAAATTCATAAACACTTCACCTTTTACCTGATCATTTGATGAACATGAATTTACTGCTCCATGAAAGTGAATATAATCCATTTTCTGATACTGATCTCTGGCGTTTCTCATTCCTTTCCTCAATGGAAAGCTGATCAGCCACATCGCTGCAAGTCCTGACACCTGTGTACTTTTAATTCTTCAAAACACCACAAGCAGCCTACCTTTCCTACTCTTTGACTCCCCAAATCTCATGTCATTCCTCTAGCCCCCTTTGACACCAAACATGAGATGATGAATTAGAAACCTCACTTCATAGCTCAGGATGACCCAATACTTTTGATCACACAGCCTTCACCACCTTGTATAGAGGCTCCAGGGTAGCTTGAACTCTGCTTACTCCTGGCTACACCCTTCCATAGTACTTCCTCCTTTCCAAAATTCCTCTGAGCTTTCCCTGGGATCTCTCTTCCTCCCAGTATTGTTTTGAACTATCTCATCTTTCAGGGCATTGGCAACACCAAAGCCTCAAAGCCCTTTTCCAGGAGAGAGGCAGTGCCACCACATCGTGAGAGGCCCTACAGAAAGGGCAGCTGAAGAGACACCCCTTGCCTCTGCATGTTGGAGAAAGGCAAAAATGCCATAAAATGAGGAAGCCTGGTGAAAGCAAAGCCATTTCATAGTATCAGCCAGGTTGGAAAAGACCTTTAAGATCATCAAGTCCAACCTTTACCCCAGGTCTGCCAAGTCCACCACTAAACCATGTCACTAAGGGCCTCGTACATGTTTTCTGGACATTTCCAAGGACAGTGATTCCACCACTGCCCTGGGCAGCCTGTTCCAATGCCTGACTACGCTTTTGGTGAAGAAATTTTTCCTAATAGCCAATCTAAACCTCCCATGGCACAGCTTGAGGCCACTTCCTCTTGTCCTACCACTTGTAACTTGGGAGATCAGCCGCCTCCTCTCTCCATCCACGTTTCAAGCAGTTGTAGAGAGCGATAAGGTCCGCCTTTAGCCTTCTCCAGACTAAACAACCCCCAGTTCCCTCAGCTGTTCCTCATCAGATTTGTGCTCTAAGTCCTTCACCAGCTCCGTTGCCCTTCTCTGGACCCGCTCCAGCAACCTAATACCGCTCTTGTAAGCGAGGGGCCCAGAAGCGAACCCAGCATTCGAGGTGCGGCCACACGAGTGCCGACTTCAGAGGGACTATCACATTGCCTGGCCCTGCTAGCCACACACCGGACTCCTTAATCGTTTTCTTAACCGGGCCCGAGCGTCCCCTCCT
>NW_009916911.1:16536-38469 GCF_000696875.1 Nestor notabilis | reverse complement strand
ATATTGTAACAGCTGGGGCTTTTGTTTTCACTTTTTATGGGACTATTATTGTTGTTTATGGCATTTTTTAATTTTGTGTAGATCACATGATCTTCTGTTATTTAAAAATAAAAATAAAACAAATGACAGAACAAAATTGAGATATTTTGGTCTGTAAAAGAACATGCATCTTTTACACTTGCAAGAAATAACTTCCATCCAGTGGTCAAAATGGAAATTCAGAACCGCCAGGTGCAGTTTTGTGTGATACATAATTTCAGCCTTTCTTGGTTTCTTATCAAGGCTCCTATATAGCATTCACATGCAGTGATTTCTCAATAATCTAAATAAGTTTTATCAAACTTCTTTGAAGGATACTCCAAAAATAGTCTACTGACACAACTCTTTGAAGCTCTGTAAAGATGTTTAAAACCTACTCACTCTGAAGCCGTGTTTGCCCTTATCTTATGTATTTCCCCTACCTAGAAAGTATATTACTAATTCTGAAATGCCAGAATACTGATCCACTTCAACCACTGACTACTGTGTTAGTAAGACGGATGTTTTACATGTTAGTGCAATAATGATATCAGTATGGTTTGAAACACAAAAGCACATACAAAAATTATCATTAGCATCTTCTGGAATACTTGATTAAGCAAAAGTTCTGAAATAAGGTACTCTGGTACATAAACGAACATGGAGATTTTATATGCACAACAAATAACTTTTTATTTTTACTTAATCCAAAAGATTTTTTTTTCCCAGAAAGGGGAAAATCTGCATGTGATCCATTTAACATTGCCTGTCCCAGTTTGCCTCACTGACTCATTGATGGGCATGGTGAGCTCAGTACCAAAAGCTGAGTGACAGCAGGGACATGCACGACTGGCTTTGGCAACCTCAGCCAGCTGCAAGGCAGCACAGCACCGGTGCTATGAGGTGTGTAGGCATGGCATGCTGCGAAGCTGCTTATGTAGCAGGAGCACGGGCCTTCATCCCAGGAGGTGCTGAGTTACCCTAGAGGTGCTGAGCCCTCTTTTCGCAGCTCAAGTTCCATCCTGGCAGACACCCAGCACCATGGTGGGCTTGGCAGGCTCAGGAGCACACCAGTCGTTTTGCACTTTCGGGAATGAAGCATGCACACTCCTCCCAGGTTCCGTGACAGAGCAGAAGCTCGGTCTATTTTTTTCTTGCCCATTAAGGGCAGTTCAGGTGTCCCAAGAACACAAGGAGGGGCTTACAAAGCCTACGCTGCAGGATGGAGGGACCTACTGCTGAGCAAACCAAGGAATCCTCTTTGATTTCTCCATCCCTCACATGTCTGTGCCCGTGCCATCCAAAATGAGGCCAGAAGTGAGCTGTGCGGCACATCCTCCCTTTCTTCCAGTACAGGTTGTTTTAAGCAGCTCTCCAGTTTTTCTGGCACGGGACATGTGTACATCTCTCTCTCCACCATGTCAGTGAGAGCACAACCCATAGGAAGGGAAAGGTATGGCATAAGGAAGCTTTGCAGAAAATCTCCTTCCTCTGCTTCAGAGATTCTTGTAGCCTAATGAATAAAACATCATATTTTTCCCCATATTAATGTTACCTCTTTAATGACAACCCCATTCTGCTCTGAGTGCTGCACTTCTGTGAACAATGTGCGTGGAAGTGACTTCTTCACACCTGGAAGTAAACAAACTGATGTATTTTAATTCAAACTAATAATTTCTTAAAGTCCATAATCCTTACGGTAATATTCATTAAGCTCTTCTATTATACTTGGTCAAGGAGAAAACTGGTAATTGCGTTTAAAGAAATCATCAGTTACCATTTTAATGATTCCTTATGTTGTGAGTAATTTATAAATCACTCAGTATCTTCTCAGTGAAGCTTGCCTTCTGTTTTTAAAACGTACCTTTTCGTATCCAACAAAGGGTTTCAGTGCAATAAGAATTAAGGTGTGTCTCTTAGCTTTTACCTGCAAGCAATAATGATGTTGTCAAGCGTTTCAGGTGAGACCAGCCCAGGATTTTGGGGTGGGGAAAGACACTCTGTTATACAGCATCTTCGGTGCTTCTCTCAGAGGGAGGCAGAGACACCTTGAAGGGCTGAGTATAAGGACATCTACCGAGTATCTTTTTAAGTAGACACCAGAGTTGGGGGGGAGGGGAAAAGGAATAAACTTGTAACCATAACTCAGTTGGACTTGTACCCGAGAAGTCAGATGCCATGGATTGGCTCCCTCACCGAACGGCTGCTTTTCTGTTCCTTTTATTGGTAAGTCAGATTTTAAAACAAAATTTGTAAACTCTGTGATTATGTCAGTTGAGTCTTCCTCAGCAGACCACAACGTTTTACGGTGTAAACTAGCCCCCAAAAATCTTGTGAATTTTAGCAGAAAATACCCAAGCTGTGCTTATTTTAAATTGCGCTTCTGAAAAATCTGTACAAATAATTTAGGTTTTCTTTGCATGCTGACAAATGTTTCCTTTGATTTTGACTTTCTGCAGTCTGTTGATGTTCAATTTGTGTCTTTCTATGTTTAATGCATGACTTTTTAGGTGAATGTTGTCTTTGGCTACTATTTAAAGAGTCACTGTTGTTAATAAAATTATTATAATTATAAAATTCTAATAACTTGACTGGTTATGATTTGGTTCTATGTCTATTGGGGGTTTTTATCAGTTGAGGGAACATGGAAAACAAATCTCATTTTCTAACCTGATTAGCAAGAGGGCTTCAGAGTACAGCTGTATTCAACAAACAACTGTGAAATTTAGCAAAGACCATAGCTGAGTAATTAAAAAAAAAAATAAAAAAAAGAAAGACTTGGCCTATTATTTCTATTATTTCTATTATTCCTGCCTTGTAGTGCATTAGTGTCTGAGCCGCCATGTGCTGCGCAAGCGAATGCGTGTTGAAAGTGTCACTCTTTGAGTTTGTTTTTCTCGCTGTAGAAGGAAAGTTGTGGCTATGGTCAAGTGGCATAGTTGCAGAATGTGTTCATCAAGGCACAGAAATTATCCAGAAAGGACTTAAAAGAATTATGGGGGCCCTTTTGCTCCTGCAATCTGATTTTTGATTGGATTATTGTTGCTTGACTGAGCTGATCTTCTGAAATAGGCAGAGGTTTAAGGCCCTGAAAATTGAAGAGTAGGATTTCTGTTATAGTTATGTCCTTCTATGGCTTTGGCACAATTTTATATTTTACACAGTGTACTAGTAAGGGTAAATGTCTGATAACTTCTCATTAGTGACACCTCTACAAATGTTATAGTCAGGGAAAAGGTATTTGTTTTTATAGAATATGAAATACTAAGACTTACTTAGAAAAGGTAGTCAATTAACTTCAGGTGACAGCTCTGCAGTCAGTAAAGTAGAATTAACAAACACAGGGCAGCTGCCAAGCAAACAATGGCAAAACCTGGCAAAAGGGAGTTACAGTGCGGATGAGTTTCTGCTTGTTTTAATGCAGCAGAGGTCCCGGAGATTGGCCTGTTGTTCATCACATTAACAGTTCTGGATTTTCATGTAGTGACTATTCAGTTTACTCAGTTACCTGGTGATGCATACTCCTGATTTGCCAAAGTTCAAAACCAAATGTTGACAGAACTGTATCTAATATGTGTCCATTCAAAAGAGATTTTACTGCTTCTCACAGCAACTGTGGAGCCATTTTCATTCTTTCAGTATATTGTTGTTACAATTCTGACCGATGTGTTGGATGAGGAAAAGAAGCAATTGTGAAAACTGCCATTATGTTTCGATGACTATCAAATATTTGAACTTTTACTACCCAGAGGAAACAATTCTTGTTCTTATTATGCATCCTGCACAGCAGAGCTCATGGTGGCCTGTACAGCTTAATAGCATCTTTCAGCGCTTGATAGAAAGCTGATGGACAAACTGTAAAGCTTAAATAAATTCTAAATTATGTACCAAATTTTAGTGTATTCTGAGAAACAGTTTTGGGTTTAAGCTTGATTAATCTTGCATGAAAATTACCTGTCTGAATGGTGTGTCTGGTTAGTATACTGTTAATAAGCTGTATGAAATAAAATTGTTGTGGAGTTATACATATTTTAGTACACTACTGCACTTTCATAAAAAGAAAACTTACCGGTCCTGAAAGTAATAATTTTCTATATGCATTTCACCATTGGTGGGACTGATTCTGCAACCCTTGTTCACGTGACTTCAAAGGCGTTATTCTCATGAGTAAGGGAGCCCTGTTTGTGATACTTGCACAGACACGTTTTATGGAAATAACCTGTTTGATCAGGTATGACTCTTCTCCTGCCAGCTATCATGTGACAGCTAATAATTTTAAATTCACCGCATATCTTATATGCACTTTTGTCTGGCTACATTTTCCCATGTGCTATCTATGCTTCAGGGTTTTTTTCCAGTTAGGCTATAGTTACACCTCCTACTCATAACTTGGTTGCACTTAAAAATATTAAGGGGCTAAATCCTCTCCTTGCCTATGCAACAAAACATCTGCCAGGATGTAGCCAGGAACTTGCAGGCTCATCTGCCAAAGAATTTTATTGTTGAAATAGATACTAATGCAATTCTGCATCCAGGAATTATCACCTCCAATTCAGTTCTTAAGTCTGCATTTTTACACTCCTAAGTAAAAATGGCCCCAAAACAAATGTGCATTTGCAGCTAAGCCATAACAGAATTCAGGTTTTATTGAGGAGATTTATTGAGGAGACTTAGCATGACTAATCTGAAAAACTCAAATTTGAATGATAATAGCATACACCCTATATTGAAATTACTTTTCTGCTAATTTTTCTAATGGTTAGGCTTAGTTACTGTATGGAAATTCTTCACATCAGTTCTTCAAATAAATATGTTTCAAAATAAATAAAACTTGGGAATATATTCTTCTGATTGAGATGAACATTGTATAGCAATAGCAATGGATTTTCCATCACTGGTGCAGTACAAATTATCAACATCAGCTGGTAACACAGGAAGTAATAGAAACACCTGACTTCTGCAGAATTAGAAAACAAAATGCCAGAAAAATAATCCTGAAAAATTCCCTTTTAAATTAGAAGCACCTTCATTAGTAACTGAGAGAAATGAAAAGTACAGACAAAAACACGTTTGTGTTTTGACTTAAAAGTGAATAAAAAAATGCATGCTTTTAAAAATATAAGGTTATTTTGTCCTATGCTACTCATTATTTCGTATGCACTGTTTTATCATTTTTTAAAGAGATGCAGAATGAATAAAGGGAAGGGTTCATTATTTCAACCCTTTAGCAGTTAGAGCTTTGGCTGACTAAGACAGACGTAAAAGTCCCAAAACGCTGACACAACCAGAGCTACCATGGCACCCTCATGACTAATATAATATGTGTGAGTTCTCAGCACTCCTCCCATACAGGCCAGTAACAATACTGCTGTTGACTTCAAAGAGAGAGAAGAAGATCCAATATGAATAATGCTGGGAAGATGTTAAAGGCGTGTTCAGTAGGTGGAGGAGGGAGGATTCCGTAATTGCATATAATATTGCTTGGCAGTCAATTAATGATTAGTTAATTCTTGTTTGTAAATTGCTTTGAAGGTGCAGAGAACTATACACATCCTATGGGTCTGATTCTGTTCCCAGTTACATCAGAATAAATCCAGAATAACTCCAGTGTGACTCTAAGGCGTCATTTTGGGCACAAGATTGAAGCTCTGTATCATTACAATAAGAGACAAGTTTTCAGACTGGCCACTGTGCAAATGACAGTCACCATAAACATGTTTCCTGCCTGCACCTGTCCCAACACAAACCAGAAACAGCTTGTGCAACAAGCCTCTGGCTTCTCTGCAAAGTTTCCATTTTTTCACAGTCTCTCAGAGACTACCAGGACAACAAACCTCAGTATCATTTTGATCAGCTTGCTTACCCCAAGGTTCTCAGGATGCATCCCACACATTCCAGTGGCTCCTATTACTTTAATTATCATTAATCACTGAATCTATGGAAAGTACTGTACTCAGATACTAGTTTACAGGGAAAATTTATTCACTACCTAGAAGCATGCAGGAGTTATCTGCTAGGAGATAATACTTCTCTGCTACAAACTGCACTAGAAAAAAAGAGTTTGTATCACAGAGAGACATTAGCAATAGATAACTGGGGTGTGGGGAGCCTTCTAACTGCTGGTAACAGTGGAGAACTGGAAAACAGTAATTGGGGAGGTAGAAGAACCATGGAGATACAGTTGGATAGATGTCATTTCAGAATTGATGAGGTCTAGCTCAACTTTGTCTGGTGTCTGCCTTCCCTCCTTCCCCTCACACAGCAGCAAGTGAGGGAGAGATATATCAAATGCATACATCAAAATAATAGGATCAGCCTTTTCAAATAATATCACAAACTGTACTAAGGACTCTGGATTCAAAACCATCAAGACTTCTTCCAAGATCTTCCATTAGCAACACATAGCAGAATTGGTTTTTCCTTAGTTAGCATAGGATAAATGTGGAAATATGGGTCCTAAATTTACAATCCCCAGCATTACTGGTGAACAAACTCCTGACATAACCATGGTGCTCAAAAACGAAAGATGAAACTCCAGTGTAAAATATGTATTCTTCATTGCTTTAAAACAGAACTCCCTATAGGCTGAAATCAACTGGGTTTTGAATACTTGTGTCCTTAAAGAGCAGAATACAGGCATAATACTTATTTCAGAGATATTCAATACAGTTTTTCAGATAGGCCTGCTGAGTATGAGAGCGATGTGGCTGTACGTGAGATCTTAGTTTCACTGCTTAATAACAAAACAGGCCACAGGATGCAGACAGTAGACAAGATTCTCTAACATTGCACTGGAAGGTGTATATCCATATTTTCCTGGGTCAAGAAAATTGCTTGCATGCCAGAAGGGATTTCAGCCTAAGGGTGGAGAGGATTTCACTGTACTCACCAAAGGAGGTTCTGCTCTGCTGGTAGGATCAACTGATAAGAGATGTTAATCAGTGCTAATTCTGGTGGACTTCATCACTGAGGTTCTCTGGTGAGGGTAATCTGTCCCTTCTACACCCCATGTTTCCCCAGGCTCCAAGAGGGATTTAGAAAGACAGGCCTGAGCTCCTACTGGGGTGAAAAAAAACCCACAGTTTAAATGAAGTCTGATACTCTCCCTTATCTGAGATGAGTAATGGCTGCACATGAATTTGAGCCCAATTCTGCAACTGAAGATATAAATAGTGACCAAGACATAAACTCAGATTAAAAGTTATATTGATGCTTTTAGCACAATGCAAAGATATTGTAATAATTTTCCTGCAGAGTACTTTTCTTAACCATTTATGTTAATAGCTTGCTCAATTAAACAAGAAAAAAAAACCTTAACCCATGAATAGTCTGATAAATTTCAAGGTGTATGAACACCAAATGATCAAATCCACAGCCTAAATTCCCTCATTTAGAAGCAGATTAGGGCAGCCATTATGTGGAAGGTCTCGGGGAATGTTCTGGGCAAGATCAGATCATTGGAGGCATTGCTTTGTACATGAAATATGGTGGGGAAAAGGGGGAAGACAGAAGACGGAGTGTGAAGCTGCTGTCCATTAATCTGTTGCATATAAGAGGTTGTTTTAATATGAAGTGGAAAAAAGTCTGTGCCCATCTTGCAGCCTTGACAGAACAATGCAATAAATCTGAAGTGAGGAAAGTCCCATGAGGTAAAACTACCATAGAGAAAAAGATGGTCACAGATTTTATCCAGGTAAAACTGACCAAAAAAAAAACCCAAAACACTAGACAAAACATGCCAGATGAAAAAAAAAAAACCAAAACCAAACAACCAACTATTGAACAGTACTGGGAAATTATAAGGAAACTGATAACTTCAGCTGAAAACCACATTTGGTGAAAAAAGAGAAATTCTTCAACACTTTTTGAGTCACTTGGATATTTTGTTTCTCCCAATGATGAATGAATCAAGCATGCAGTCCTGTAAGTCCCATATTCTTCACCATTTATCATCTGAGGAGAGCAGATGCAGGTCCTAAACCCAAAAGAGGTGCACCGAAGAGGTATATCCACCAAATGAACTTCATTTTCACACCTTCTTTAGAAATGAGGTTAATGAAACTGCACCTTCTTTTAAATTATGCTAATCAGGAAATTAAGGATTCTTTATTATTTTAATTTTAAAGTAATTACATATTACGTGTGATCCTGCCACCTTTATTTACTCAAGACCTTGGTTGCATAGTTAGATCTCAAATCAAAGCCCACTGCAATCCAGAGAAATCTGCTTGATGACTGCAGCTGGCCTTCCATCTTATGACGAATTTCTTCAACCTCAGTGGGAAGTTTCACAAAACACTTTTGTTCTTTTTGGTTAAACTACATATAGCAAAGTAAAGTACTTCAGGTCTACTGTGGACTTTCTAAACAAGAAAAATAAAGATTTTTTTTTTTTAAATAAACGTTCTTTTTCTAGTTTCCTGGAAATACTTTTTGATATCAACTTTTACAACCACATCTCTTTTCAGATTAAGTGTTATAACCTACAAATCTGGTGAAACGTGTATTTTGATGTAGGTATAACTTGAAATTTGCTGTGGCACATGCATTTAAACTCAATGTTCTGCCTTGAAAGACAGAATTAATTTTGAAGGTGTTAACTGTTGAGGAATTGAAGTGATAGGTAGAAAAAAAAAATAATTGCACAAAGTAATTTATAGAAATCCTGTACCTGGCCTAGATGGGCTACTGCAACAGACCTAAGAAAAAGTACTGCTCCAGTCCTGCAGTATAGCAATGTAAGGCAATTGGGTTTGCTTACTGCATTTTGCCCTGCATTTTTATATGCCAATCTTCTTATCGTTCTTGCAGGTACTCCTGGATTTCAGCACAGGATTTCATGTAGAGGTAATATATATTTCTTTGGAAACTGTTTTTATGATCAAAGGAATTGTAGTCAATGCAAAAACTAAATGGAAAATACTGAACTAAAATATTGCTGAACCTGAAGATTGAAAATGTATTTAAATATTAAACAGTTGCAGGTAATAACCTGCTTACCCTGTGAAGAGAAGTTCCCATGAGCCTAAATGAGTATCTCATACACAAGAATAATTTTAAAGTAAACATGTAGATTCTTAGAGTTTGAGACTCATAGACAAATAAAAAAGCACAGGATCTATAAAAATTCCTTTTCTCCTTATTGCTGGAAATTCTAAATGTCTGTATTAATTTAAAATGGATTGAGGTTATTGGTCATATGATATTGGAACTCTCTGTCAAAGGTAAAAGAATGGGATGAAAATGGGATGGCAAGATGGAAAACCTTCAGAAGACAAAAACGCGAATGGATCAAATTTGCTGCAGCTTGTAGAGAAGGAGAAGACAATTCTAAGAGGAATCCAATCGCCAAGGTAAGTAGAAGGTGCAACAGAAGTGTTTGCTGACAAGGAAGTTTTTCTAAGGACAGGCTGATAAAAGCAGAGAGATTTCAAAATATATTTGCTTAGATTAGACAAAGCAAGGAACATAGAATGAAAGAAGGATGATGCAAGATTTCCAACTCTGCTGAGGCAGTGCCACAAGGTGAACCCATGTGGCTGCTAAGGAGTGACCAAAGGCTTTCTAGAATATTACCACCAGTCTACTTCCTGGACTGCTCCAATCATAGCCTCTTTGTGTATATCATCTGTACACATCTAGATCATGATATTTTCCTTTTCTCTCTGACCCTGAGAAAACCCAGAGCAGAAGTTCAAGGATAGCATATGACTTCTGTGGGCAACAGAGTAACGAAGATGACCTCTAACCATGACTGTACCCTTACTGAAGTCCAGCCGAGGGGATACTCTTGGAAGTTTCTCTCTCCACTTCCCTGACAGAAGGTTTAAGAGAAATAGAAATCCTGTCCAGCACTTAAGGGGAGACGGATGTCTAGGCTGACTGTTTTGTAGAACCTTCCATTGGTTCTGTCAATGGAACCTTGTGATAAGTGGTTGAGAAACTGAAATTATATAGCATTTTTTACAGGAACTAACAATAGGATAAAAAGCCCTGCAGGTGACCTCAGTAAACTGGAATAAATTATTATTATCTATTATTGTAGATCCGATCAGATTGTGAAGAAAATCATCCAATCACATACAGCATCTCTGGAGTTGGAATCGATCGTGCCCCCTATGGAATATTTGTTGTTAACCCAAGAACAGGAGAAATTAATATAACATCAATAGTGGATAGGGAAGTAACCCCAGTGTTTGTTGTAAGTACTCCCCTCTTTCTTTTACTTTTATAATGATAGATCCAGGGTGGGGCAGGGAGAGCAGAAGAAGATAAATACATTTGTTTCAGATTGTTACTTTGCTTACTTCACTTTTGGTCTTAAAATGAATAAATCTCTTTACCTAGATACGCTGCTTTGCTAAACACTCAGTGACAGGTGTAGATTTGGAACCACCTCTTGAACTTCGAGTCAGAGTTCTGGATATAAACGATAACCCTCCAATATTTGCACAAACTGTATTTACGGGATCTATTGAAGAATGCAGTATGGACAGTAAGTAACTATGTTATGCCTATTATAGTGTAGGTAGCGAAGGTCCCAGAATATAGCTAATACAAACCTGGAGTGCTCATTCTACTTCTTCTTAGGTAATGACATAAAATGGCCAGGGTTACTGCAAAGGAAGGAGCAGTATATGCTTCTCCACATGCTATTTGAGCCAGGGCCCAAGCTTATACCCTAAAATTAACCAGTGATGCTTCCTTTCCTCCCACACACAAACATTGAATGTACCAGTTTCGAATCATACCATCATGCAAATTCTTTCAAGTGTGAAAATTTAAAATAAATCAGTTCATTCCTTATTACAAAAAATTAGCATTATACGTACACTTATTTCCTTTGAAGGTATATAAAATATGGGTTTTCCCCCATTTTTTCTATTTTAAATATTTGTATTTGTAGTCTGAGTATGGCAGTTGCAGTAGAATATTACTAAACCCTTACTTAAACTATTAAAATGTTTCTTTTTACAAGAAGCACAGCAATCCACACTAGACATGCAAACAGCACTAAGGCAATGGTGCCTGACACTCATTTTCTACTTTGCAGAAATTATTTTTTAAAACTGGAGAGGTTCCTTACATGAATATCCACAAGCTCAGTACTTACGTTTTTACATAGCCCCTACATTGACTCAAAGAAGTCCAGTGAAAATCTGCATTGCTCCATTTGACCTTCATTTTTAATGCATTTGAAAGTCATTAACATTCAGTCAGAATCAGTACTGCAAAATGAAACCTTTGGGGTTTTTTGTAAATGTGAGTGAATAGATAACATTCAATCATTTTTATACATAAAGTTATAGCATTGTTTTGATTTTTTTTGCAGGAACAAAATAGATTTGTTTTTTTAATTGTTATTTTTTTATTTTTAGACACACTGGTGATGAAAATAATTGCATCAGATGCAGATGAACCTAATCACTTGAATTCTAAAATTGCCTTCAAGATAGAGAGTCAGGAACCTGCAGGTCCACCCATGTTCATTATGAATAAATATACTGGAGAACTCCATCTTGCAAATTATCTTGACAGAGAGGTAACATTTCCTGTTCCAAAGTTAAATAATATGATGTTGTGGTGTATATGGCGAGGGGGGGAGGAGGGGAGGGAAAAAAAAAAAAAGATAAAAAGAGAGAAAGGTTGTGGGTTTTTACAAAAATTATGGAAGAGATGTATTTTTTTCTATATGTTACAATAAAATGTCTAAGGCAAATTCTGCATTGGGAAATAGCAGCAAGATATGAAAATTTATAATATTTAAGATGTATGGGTAGTCCTTCTAACATGTTCATTTCTCTTTCTGTGACAGCAACATAGTAGCTACACCCTTGTTGTGAAGGCATCAGACCGGGATGGAGCTGCTGATGGAATATCATCCCTCTGTAGCTGTAACGTTAAAGTTATTGATGTCAACGACAATTTCCCAACTCTTGCTCAAAGCTCTGTAAGTTTTTCATACCAAGAGCAACATCACTGTCTTAAAACCCTGTCTAAAAACCCAGTTGATAACAGAGCCCTTACTAACCCATAGAATTCATTCACATTTGAATGCTTCACTAGATTAACATGGTTGTTTCCTTGCAACATACTCAAAATCCAATCTACTCCTTGCACACCAGTTCTGATAACACACATATAGATTGTTTTCGTATCCAGAGAAGTCAGTCCTGACATTGACTTCTCTGTATTCAGAGAAATCCAGTCATTTCATATGTCCAGATCCTTGCAATACAGCCAGATTACACAGATTAACACAATCTTTGTATACCTTTTCTTATAGAAAGCACAAATCCATCTCCTTTAAGATGCCTCTGCAAACACTTGAGGTGCTTCAGCTGCTTATTCTGAACACATGATTTTATCAAATTGTCATGGACTATGGGCAAGACAACCTTCTAGAGAATCTCTGCAGTCAGCTTTGTTTTCTTCAATATATTTTAGTGTTTGCTGATAGGTATTTATCTGTCATTCCAGTTTTCAGCAAGTATTTCAGAAAATTCACTCAGTTCAGAACTGCTACGAATACAAGCTCTGGATGCTGATGAAGAGTTTACAGACAATTGGTTAGCGGAATTTTTCTTTATATCTGGTAATGAAGATAAATGGTTTGAAATTGTTACAGATCGAGCTACAAATCAAGGAATCGTTAGAGTAATTAAGGTATGGATAAATATTGTGATTCAAGAGTTGAAATTATCATTTTAAATAATTTTAATTAACAACATTAAATGAGCAGTAAAAACACTGTCACTCAACCTTCTAAAATATAAAATATTTAAATAAAATTAAAGGAATTTTTATATCTAGTTCTCTGTGGTTTATCTTTTAGGAACTGAATTATGAACATCTTCAGACTCACTCATTAATTATTGGTGTCAGGAATGTAGCTGCCTTCCACCATTCTGTTGCGCATGAATACCAAATATCTGGAACACCCCTCACAATAGAAGTAAAAAATGTGATTGAACCACCAAGATTTAATCCATCTTCAGTTGTGTTTTCTGTATCAGAAAGAACAAGAGCAAATTATGTTGTGGGAACATACACAGCCATCGATGAGGACACTGGAGCTATTGCATCAAATGTTGTGTAAGCTCTGCGCTGCTTAACTAGCTGGGTGGAATAATTCTGAGATGTCAGGGGGATGAGAAATGAGCATTTTAAAGGGTGGTTTTAAAAAACAACTTTAAAAATGTTAATAGATTAGCAGTATAATAATGGTAATAGAATAGCGTATTCTTCTGCCCATTTTTATGCTATGATTGTTTTTGTTTCCTGAGGTACTTTCCTTAGCCTTGTACACAAGACAAGCAAAATACCATTTTTTTCTATCAGGCTGTAAATTAAATAAATCAGAACAAATTTTTTTTTCTAACCCAAACTAAGAATATTTTTTCTTGAAACATTTGCTACATATTCAGAATTTCTTAGCATCTCTAAAAGTATGCAAAAAAAATCCCCAAAATGGGAAATAATGTACGATCAAGATATAAGAGGTCACTACCAGCTCATTCTATATTAAAAAAAAAAAAAAAGAAATTTATTTCTTCTGAAATTAATACTTAATGGGACCATAATTTGCTTTTTAATGTATGTAGAAATAAATGCACCTAATTTACAAAGGTTTGAAAAGTTTTCTTAAAACAGAAAAATGTTAGCAAATACAACTGCAGAATATTATAGGCAGAGCTGTAGATTTAACTACTGATATGAACAGGATTCTAGTAAAGGTTTACAGGGTCCAGAAAAATTTTACTTTTAGCCTATGATACCACTTTCAAGATATAATGGACTTCTTGCATTTACTTTATTCCTAATTATTTTTCTGGTCTGCATTTTTTTAACTCTAAAGGAATTCTGTTTGAACAGGGTAAAATGCAATAGGACCAAGCACAGTCTAAAGGAAAATATTCCCAAGTGACAAATATTCTTTGCAAAATTAATATGTAATAAATATATTCATAACTTAATGATTACTATTTTTACTTCACCAAACACAGATATAGTATAGGACGAGATCCAGGTGCCTGGTTCAGAATCAATCAAAACACTGGTGAAATCACACTGAACAAAATTATTAACCGGGAATCAATCTATGTAGTCAATGGGCAGTACAGAGCAGAGGTTCTGGCTATCACCAGAGGTAAGAAAAAAGATTAAGCTCTCTGAAACTAAACTCTTTGTTTCAGATTTCTCTCACTGTTTCTTTCTGTTTCTAGTTTTCTCACCTGAACTGCATTGTTTATAGTGTCAGTATTCCCTCCTGACCACAAATACCTTCTTTTTATAGGGGTTCCTCGATATACTGCTACTGGCACCATTGTGCTTTCAATACAAGACATGAATGACAATTGCCCAATTATTAATACTGAGTTACGGAAAGTATGTATGCATTCCCCATCAGTGATTATCACAGCAAAAAATATGGATGGTGAGCTATATGGTGCCCCATTTACATTCAGCATACATGGTGAACCTCGAACTACATGGATTATCAGATCAATAAATGGTAAGTTAACCTGCATTTTATTACAGAATAAACCATAGTAAATGCTCTTTCCTAAAATAACAGATTAAGGTAATCCTTTAATAAAAATCAAATCTGTTATTAAGATCTATTCTAAACTCACTTAAATGTGATTTTATGCTCATATGGATTTGCATAGGTGTGTGTGTATACATATATATGTACATACATATATATATGCACACCTCATATCAGCACTAGAATCAGAATCATTACATGTGTTTTAGCTGGTTATCATCTTTTAAAGGAAACTAAAAACATATTGATAAAAATAGAGCAGCAAAACTGTACTTATACTTCAGTGTAACTATAAGCACCTCTATTGGTCTAAACATAATGAGGTAATTCAAAAGAAGTAATTTAGATTAGACATTAGGAAAAAATTCTTTGCTATGAGAGTGGCGAGACACTGGAACAGGTTGCCCAGAGAAGTTGTGGCTGCCCCATCCCTGACAGTGTTCAAGGCCAGGTTGGATGGGACTCTGAGCAACCTGGTCTAGTGGAAAATGTCCCTGCTCCTGGCAGGGTGAGAGGAACTGATCTTTAAGGTCCCTTCCAACCCAAACCATTCTGTGATTCTACGATTCTGTAATTTTATACATTTTTATTTCTATATTATCAAAAAAATTCTAAGCATATGACAAAACTCTCAAGTTTATTTATTAAACTGATTCATTGGCAGAGCTTTATCTTTGTAAGAGGCATAAGAAAATGGCAAATAAATAACAGCTTTTGCAATTTATTGTACAAATTGTACTTAACTTTTATTTCTAAGAAAAACATTTTAATCAGTGCACAGTGAAGCTTTTCCAGTTTTCTTCAATAGGACATGACTATAATACTAAATGACAGAATTTGCATAACTTACTGTAGGCATAGAAGACTATATTAAATGGTAAATATCACAATTACAACTACTCTTGTGTCTCCTATTTGTCCTAAACAGATGCAAATGTGTAACTTCAAATATTTTTAAACTAAACTACTGAAAAAACCTTTTGAAAAACACATTTAAATTCCTTGTAAGAGAAACAAAAAAGTATCAAACTTGTAATTTTTATGTTCACCTTTATGCAAATAAAAAACATTAAAAGCAGCTGTAGATATAAAAAAGTGCATTTGCCTCTTTTATATTTCTCACATTAAAAAGTGATGACTAGACTGACCTGGGTCAGGTTTTCAAAAAGAAAAAACTAGCATAGATGACTATCATAAATTTCAGCTTTGAATAAATACTGTAGAAATATAAGGAACCACATATCTTAGAATGGGAGCACTTCATTCTGTTCTATGAACATTACTCCAAATATTCATTATTCATTTGTACAGTATTTGTAGTCAATACCTTAATCTAAATATATGTCTCTTTTTTTTTTTTTTCAAAGCTTCCTCTGCAGAACTAACAACTCAGAACATTGACTTTTACATTTATAGGATCTATATCAGCGTAAGAGATAGTCAAGGCCGACGCTGCCTTAAACCACATGTAATTCCTGTGCAAGCTTGTCAGTGTGATAGTCGTAATTACTGCACCAGTGGGGCCACAAAAATAATTATCATCGGTGGTGGTAGTGATGGTGGCGGTGGTGGCGGCAGTGACACTGGTGGTGGCAGTGACAGTGGAAGAGGACAGGAAGGTGAAGGAGGACAAGGACAAGGTGATGGTAATGGTCAGACTGGAGCTGAAGGAGGATATACCGAGGATCACACAAATTGGCAGGGTTACACTGGTGACTATGGTGATAATGAGGAATATACTGCAGCCACCGATCAGGGTTATGCCGGAAATGGAAACTATGGCAGAAATCTCGACTCTTCTACCACACTTAGCGGTGCTGCCATTGGCCTGATGTTTCTTGGTGGATTAATATTTGTTTGTAAGTATAAAAATGAAAAAATAATTGTATTTATTTTCTAAAAGGTATATTTTTTTAATTCTTCTAAAACACGGTGACTTTTCTGGTTGGTTGTTAACCTATTAGTTCCCATGGGCCATTTGACAGAAAAAATTGTCTTAGAAATTATAAGAATTTCTACATATTTATATACATATTTTTTTCAGACATAACTGTTTTATTCCTAAAGATTAGGATTTTATTCCTAAATTGTTATCCAGATACATTAGACAGGGTAAAAATGTTTAGTAGAAGATACAGATTTTGGGCAAGAGCTGCCCCTGCAACTTACAACTTACCCTTTGTTATTTTTACTTCAGTTACATTACTAAAATAAATGTACAAGTATCAGCTCCAAGGAAGGTACGAAAAGATGTAAAGAACAAGCTTCTTTTGAACTCAGAGCCAGCATTTCAGTAGTAGAACAACAAAAATAATAACTTTTTGGCTGTTGCTACCAAACGCTGCATCTATTAAAAACAAGTAACAATTGTGATAACAGATTCAAAACAGATCATCCATTCATATGTCCTAGTATTTTTGAAGAATATAAGCTTAGGGATACGATGACTCTAGTTAGGCTTTATGCAAACAATTACTTCTCAGACCACCACAATCAGATGCGATTATCTTTCCTTCATGGCCTGGGCATCAAGCCATCAACATGTAAAATTTCCCAGTGCAGAAATGCTGACTAAAAAACCAGAGGAAATTGATTTTTTTTCCCCTGATTTTTTGAGCAGCGTGGTTTAGTTTGAGTTTTGATTTTCAATTAGTACGAATCAACTAACACAAAATTTTGAATCTGCAAAAGGCTGTTTTGTTCGTAGTTCTCAGGTGATTAATGTTACAGGACAGTTTGTCTTTCTGCCTTTGGAAATCTCTCACAGTTGGCAGTCTAGAGTACATATGTCCTTAGTCATGCAGTGTGGAGTAGCACTCTGTACACTATATAGCCCTTTTCCCTTTTCAGTTGTTAAACTGTGAGTTTTAGATGCTCTGCTTAGTCTAGTGTAGGCAACTGCCACCAGTCCCTCTGAAGTAGTACAGGGTTACTAACTTAGACATCTAGGTTAAGGACCTAAAGATGGCCAGATGTAATATTGCAGTGCCTTTCTAAAGTAAGCAATGTTTTCAATGTTGGCATTTAAAGCATTCAGCAATTTCCCACACAGAGTCCCTGGAACAACTAAGAATAATACAGCACACTGGGAAAACTGGCTCACTCTATGTAATCATTTCTTAAAACCAGAGTTTGAGATTTGCCTCTACTGGTTTTGCCTCTACTTGATTTTTTCAAATCAAGTATTATGTATGTGATGTAAAAAATGCAACCGGACCCGTAGCCAAAGATCACTGCAGTCAGGTGGACCTCTCTCCCCTGATTCTTCTATGTCTATTATAATGTTTATTTCTTTTCAATTACAATATCTGAAAAGGCAATTGTATGCTTATGTATTAAGAATGAATATCACTGAATGCTATAAACAGCACAACTTGTTCTGTTTAATTTTCATATGCATGCAACTTACATTCATTCACCTGAGATAGATCAAAATCTGTTCCCAGGTGTATAGGCATAAATCTGGAGTAACGACCCTACTCCACCCCCATGTTGCTCTACAATAAATGAAGATACAAATTATTCTGAATTTCCAAATACATACATTTCCAAAAGCAGCTAATGATTCTGAAAGCCAGACTTGGAGGCTGCTTGGTTTGAAACATTTCAAAAGACACATTTTCAAAAGTTGCTGAGCACCTGCCTGTAGCTACTTTCAGCAGGTCTCTGGGAAAAACAGCTATTCCTGTGAGAAAGAGATGTCCTAAATCCCTGTTTCCTGTTTCTTTCCTGTTAAGTGATTCCAATTTTGATGTCAATGAGCGACTGTTGTGGATGTGGACCTGGTGCTGCAGGTGGAGTTGGAACTGGATTTGAACCCGTACCTGAATGCACAGAAGGGGCAATTCATCCATGGGGAATAGAAGGTGCTCAGCCTGAAGACAGGGTCAGTACATCCCATGTTTCTAAAACCCACAGTAGCTCATATTTACGGAAAAGACTGCAGTTGATTAGAAGCATGAAAATGATTGTAGTCCTGTGTTGTCATCTAGAAGAAGCCTGGCATTGACAGTAATTGCCAGGCAGATATGAAAGGTGATTCTTAATTAACATTTGGAGGTGGAGTTCATGCATTTTAAGTTATGTTCAGTTAGCTTGGCCCAACAGTTTGGTGATACCTATTCCCTCAACTGAAACACAATAACTAGCAATCTTTATCAGTGCAAAGTAGGACAAGGTAATAGAAACCATCCTCACTGGTCACTTCTTATATATTTACAATGAAAAAAACTTGAATGGAGTCTTTTTCCTTTTTTTTTTTTTTTTTTTTTAATGGGGATGGTAATTAACAGTTACTGTCAACAGTTTAGACTGCTAATTTCTTAACATGCTTCACAACATCTTGGTCTTCATACAAAAATTTAAAAGTCACCATTCATGGAGTCAAAATATTGTTTTCCAGGATGTCTCACACATTCTTGCCCCAACAACTGCTGCAGGAGGAGATTTTGGTGAACCCTCTGGTAAGCAGATCCTGAAGTTTTTTATGTGAGCTGTCATAAAGCTATCTTTCAGAACTTCACATCTTCTGATTCACAGAGCACTTTGGTAATAACCCAATCATACATCAGCAAATAGTCAAAAACTGATGCTAGCAAGACTTCCAGGATGAATAAAGAATCTGAGATTTGAGTCTTTGAGCAGATTCACTTCTGCAAACTACATTTATTTTGAAATATCTGCCAAGGCTTTCAAATCTTGCACAATTTTTCTTTATCATTCCACCTACTGAATAGAGGGACTTCTCAAGGCACCAGTTTTAGTAGAAATCAATCTCGAAGACATAAAAAGGAAATTTTCTTTCATAATTTGGTGGTGGAAGGTTCAGCTCTTCAGAGTTTTCTGGCTCTGCTTCCCACAGGAGAATAGGACCTGTCAAGCAGCCATTTGTGCACTTGCCTAGACAGAAAGCTGGTACATAGCACAATAAATTCATACTTCTGAGATAAAGTTCCCCCAGGGATTCAACGGCCATAGAGAATAAGACAAGCTGAGCAGTGCCACTTCTTCTTTTTCCCCATTCCTTACTCCACAACAGGAAGGAAGGATGCTGGCACAGATCCATTTTCACTAGCTTCTGACAAGAAGACATGTCATTCTGAGAGGCAACTTTTCTAATGACTATTGATTATTCAAAAGTGTTCCCATGCTTAAAGCATAGTCAAAAGGGAACTTTTAGGGACATAAACATGAATTAAGAGTCTTCATTCTCAGGGAAGTTCTGCTGCCATTGAAAAGTTTAAGACTTAGGTGATTTACTTTATTCCCACTCTTCAGTACTGTTATGGTGAAAGTCCCCAATTCAAATTCTATAAACTCAGACTAACAAGATTAAATGAAAAAAAAAACTCCAATAAAATTTAGCCTGTTTCCTAATATAATCATAGTCAACACTACTGTATGCAATTGGTTTATTACATGCTGATATTTAAGACCACTCATTCCTTGTTATCATATATGAAAAAAATGTGGAGAAGATAAAATCCTGTAAGTCTGACTTTATAATTTATCTTAAAGATCATTTTCATTCTGCATTATGAACATTAGTGGTTATTATGTTCCATTGTTTTTCTCCCAAATTCCCCTTAACAATCTATTGACTAGAAAATGTAAGAAAAGTTACAAAGCTATTTCTTTTGGAAAAGAGTTTAAAGCAAAACAATTTTAACCCCAAAGTGATCATAAATAGACATTAATGTATTTGCATAAATATCCACAAGCATTATCTGATTTTCTAATGCAAATTCCAAGACAGCGTATATGTACACCAGACACAGGAATCTCCAGTCAATTACTCAGCTAAATCACTGATTTTCTAAAGCACATATGCACATGCTGCCTAGCCTCAGGAATAAAATCAAGTTCTCAGATGTCTGCTAATATTTAATTCTTAATTGCAGTTTCAATGTTTGGCACCTGTGCGTAGATCTGTGACTAAAATTAGTTTAAAATACCTTTAGAAACTCAGTAATGTCATTGTACTATTTTTAAAAACAGCTGGCAAATTCTGTGTAAATTTTCACAGAGCACAGAAAGGATAACTTCTTCTTTCATTTTCAGACATATATACAAACACATATGGAGGAGGAGTAGTAGCTTCTGGTGTTGAAGAAACTACAGGAGTTGGCTATGGCACTGGTACTGGTTACGGGACAGCTGGAGGAATTTCTGGAACAGGGGAAGTAAAAGGATCAATTGGAGGAACAATTAAAGAGTATCGAGAAGGAGGGGTGAACATGGCCTTCCTAGACAACTACTTCTCTGAGGTAACTGCCTGATCTTCTTTGAGGTATATCTGTGAGCCTGTTAGATTCTCCTCTCCAGCTTACATGGTGAAAATCCAAGATCATAGAATCATAGAATAGTTGGGGTTGGAAAGGACCTTAAGATCATCTAGTTCCAACCCCCCTGCCATGAGCAGGGACACCACACACTAAACTATGTCGCCCAAGGCTCTGTCCAGCCTGGCCTTGAACACCTCCAGGGTTGGAGCATTCACAACTTCCTTGGGCAACCCATTCCAGTGCCTCACCACCTTCACCGTGAAGAACTTCTTCCTTATATCTAACCTAAAGTTCCCCTGTTTAAGTTTAAAGCCATTACCCCTTGTCCTACCACTACAGTCCCTAATGAAGAGTCCCTCCCCAGCATCCTTGTAGGCCCCCTTCAGATATTGGAAGGCTGCTCCACTCAAATTGAAACTTCTGTGATATGAGACTGGTGTGAGAACAAAGCTGATCATACTACTAGGAAAAACTGTGACACTTAGTAGTACCACTTTTGAGCTGCTGCCGTGGTAGGTTTGATTGTTCAATAGCCTTTTTGTAAAACTGATGGACACACTGCAGGTATGGGTAGCAAACAATTAAATTATTGCAGCTTCATAATAGACCACCAAATTTATATATTTGTCACCTTTTTCAGTGTAGAGTTTGATAATAACTTTGTGAAATTGTTCACACCTACTTCCTCTACAGCTTGCTTAATAAAGTCACTTTAACCGTTAAAGAACTGTGAACACCAGTTCACTTTCTTCCTTATTTTTATCGCCATTTCTGTTCCCTAGAAGACTTACTAACTGCAAGTGACACAAATATGCAGCTTTGTAATTAACAACAATTAATTAGCCTTTAAATATGGGGTTAAAAAATGATGATGTTTACAAGATTAATGGATTAATGGGATATATTTTCATAATTATCATGAACATGCATAAATATTACGATCACATATATCACCAAAATATCGATTAATATATAAGTATTGCTGTCCCAAAGTCCTGAGCATGGTCTTCGCCCAGACCACAGTCTACCTGCCTAGGCTGCGAGCCCTACATATGAATTGTCTGCCCGCCATAGGCCTCC
>NW_009916911.1:14924-16505 GCF_000696875.1 Nestor notabilis | reverse complement strand
CTGACTATTTCAATCTCCAAACAGTGTCTCTCCCTCACGGGCCACCCCTTCTGTCCTTCCCTGCTTCCTCCAACTTGACCTCACACTCATTTTAAATTCTCCTCTTTCCTGCCCGATCCCTCTGCATTGACCACCCCACTATCCCCAGTGCCATCCCAGATCAGTGATCTCCATCCTGCTCAAAATGGATTTCCTCTCTAGGCTCACAAAGCTTTCTCCACTGTGGCAAACCTTCCATCCCTCTGTTCTGGCCTCTCCACTGCTCCCTTTGCCATCCTTCTTTGCTCCTTTTCCTACCACTTCATTCAAATATTGCTGCTCCTGACCCTTCCACTCTTTCTGTTCACCCCACAGTCAGGCCCACTGAAAACAGACCAAATTTGAGATGCCAAGTGTTTGCAGAGACAAAAACAAAGCACCAGTAACATTTGAATAGATCTTATTTCAAGGTTATATAATTTGTTCCGTTGATGCCCCATTTTTCAAGTCAGCTGGGCTTTACTATGGTTAAGGAAACCTTACTGTTGTTTGAATCTTCATGGTTAAAAACCTGATAAAAAGTCACTCTCTTCTTTTTTATTTCTTTATTTGTTTGCAAACTACAGAAAGCATTTGTGTATGCAGATGAAGATGAAGGTCGGCCAGCAAATGACTGCCTATTAATATATGATCATGAAGGAGTTGGCACTCCCGTTGGCTCTGTGGGTTGCTGCAGCTTTATTGGAGAAGATACAGATGAAACATACTTGGATACATTAGGACCAAAATTTAAGACCTTGGCAGAGATCTGTCTCGGCAAAGAGATCGAACCTTTCCCTGAAGTCAATCCACCCTGGCCATGCGTTAACGTCACCTTTCCCAACCCTGAAAGTGATCTAAACCTCCCACCACCTGGAACCACCATCATTGTCAACGGATGTGCACCTATGCCTCCCCCAGTTGGCACTACAACGGTTGTTACTGAAAACACCTACACGTCTGGGTCAACCATACAACACTCAAGGCCAATGCCGGATCCTTTGCTCCATGGCAACATGACGGTGACTGAGACCTACACCTCCGGCTCCCCCTCAATTTGCGTTGACCCTCTGCGTGCATCCAACGTTGTTGTAACAGAAAGGGTTGTCGGTCCTGCATCTGCCTCTGATTTGCGTGGCATGCTAGATATCCCCGATCTCACAGATGGGTCCAACGTTATCGTCACGGAAAGATTAATCGCGCCTAACTCGCGGCTCCCGACCTCTCTGAGCATTCCTGATTTGGTAGACGGGTCAAATGTGGTAGTGACAGAAAGAGCGTTCAGGCCTGCCTCTGGCATGCCAGGCAGCTTAATAAACATTCCCTCGGAATTAACAAATGCCCACAACATGATGGTCACCGAGAGGGTAGTATCAGGGTCTGGGATGAGCAGCATGGGGGGAGCAAATCTGGGGGGGATGAGTAGCACGGGTCAGATGCTCAGTGCTGACTGTCACCTTGGCCAAGCAATGGGCACGGCATCCCCCAGCACCTCCCGGAGGAGAGTGACAAAGTACAGCAGCATGCAATACTCCAGTCAGTAAGGCCTCTGCCAGCACCCCT
>NW_009916911.1:0-14893 GCF_000696875.1 Nestor notabilis | reverse complement strand
CTGCTGAAATCGCCATTTGCACTGACGCTCATTAGCTGCCACCCATCAAGAATATTGTTATGATTTATAACTAGGAAATAGCACTAAAATTTCAGGGATTCCTACTTGTGTAAGGATCTCTGAAGGGTGCCCCGTCTCAAGGTCAAATACAGGGCTTTGTCAGTGAAGGGAAAGTTGAACTTAGCTTTAAATTTTCTTTTTTCTTTCCACATAGACTACTAGTGTACAAACAGATACTAATGTTTCTGGAGATAGATCTGATTACTGAGTGGAGCAGTGAGAGGGGTTCCTTGTGTGCAAACGGTATCAGTATGAATTTATGTCATATAAAAAAATGTTAAAATACTGTACTGCTGAGTGATCTCCCATAATAAGCAGATTTGGGTTAATAGCCCCTCACTGACAAGACAGGAAAAGAATGTAATTAATAATTAGTCAGCTCAAGACTAAACAAGCACTTTCAAATGCATAATTTTACATAGCATGTTATTCAAGAAGTCCTATAAAATGGCACTTAAAACCATTTCTACTACCACCAACAATAGTTATAAATAATAATCATATAAACACAATACATTTTCATTGCATTCTGAAGTTCTCAGTAAAACAAACACTCTGCCGTGGCCTGCCATGCTGTTATTCTCATGGAAAGGAGTGTGACCAGGAATTCACTACAGCTGGCACTGCTGCGTTGACACTGTCACCCAGGAAGATGTTGGCTTTACCTTTTCTCCATTACTGTTACAGCTTTACTTAAATCTAAAAGGACTTCAGTGACAACCAGGAGCTCTTAGTCAGATTTTTGTGCCAAACTCCAACTACCATTTAAATCTCCAATGTCAGGTTATATTAAGAGGACTATAATACACTGTGCCAATCCTCTTTTCAAATACTGACAATACAATAAAGTCTTAGAAGCTTTGTGATGTGTAGAAGGAAATAGCAAGTACTGTATCACTGACACTGGTAGCTGAAGTCCTTCGTGAAAAGAAAAAGCACTTAGGAGCAATGTAAATTTGCTAATAAGCCATGTGGAGAATTTTTATTTCATATGTCAATGTATTTTGCATTGATATTTTGAAAGTTTATTTGAATGTGTTAATTGAAAAAGTCTTTATGATACTATAATCTTAATTAAATCTGGCTTTTATTTTCCCACAAAAACAGCTCTACTGGACTCTGTTATTCTAATAATGTCTTTACGTCTTTTAGAAGATGATCTGAAGGAGTCAAGTACTGAAATATAGTATCTATCTCATTTTACTTGTGTATCATATGTAAAGTAACCATAGTGTATGCAACATTGCTGAGGTGTAAATACAATAGAGCTATACAGAGGGACTAGCTTTTTTTTGCTAGACCAACAAATCAGTAGGTTTCCCTCAAATTTTGCTTATTCAGCTTTGATGGATAGATTAATAAAAAGTTTAAGACTTGTCTGTGAACCTCCCACTCTATAAAGTGGAAAAGAAGCTTTCAGTTGCATATCCAGCTTACCTTATCTCAGAAGAACTGGAGGACAAGTTTCTGAGTCAGATATCATGAAAAGGCTTTTTAAAAGATGCTTTCAGAAATGTGAGTAGGTCCACTGTTGAAGGCAACGTGCAGTGTCCCCTGAGTCAATGCCACTGCCATTAACACTAGTAATCTCCAGGAGTCGTGACCAAATCCAGTGCTACCTCAATGGCTTCGAGTTCTTTATAAGGCAACTGTGCTAGATGGTCTCCCCATAATATCTAAAGTATTGCTATTTTTATTTCATCCTGTAGCCTGATTATCACTAAAATTAGTCTCTCACATATATTATATAGCTGTTATGTACCAACTATAAGTATGGTTTATGGAACTATTCTTTAAAGAAAATAGGTACTAATACATAAAGCTGCACCCTGGAGAATTTGTGCTGAAATTCACTAAAATGCTGACAAGCTCCCTTTCATTCTGCTAGCTACCTATTTACATAAAAAAGCAAATATTTGAAATAACTATGACTCTCTGAACATTTAGAAAGCCCATGCAATATAGTCAAAGCCCACTAGAAATGTTTTTTTAATGTAAAAAAAATAATTAAGTCTTGTGTAAATATTTCCATAATCACCTACGCAAATCAGATATACTTTTCCTAATTGTGCTTCGAAAGTGATAGAAATAGTCTTTGGGATCACTTGCCGAATTCTTTGTGGCCCTCTTGAACAGGGATGCTGTGTGAAGTACGGGTGTCTGAACTAACTGGTTTCTTGCATGTCTAGAAATAGAAAGGGTTGGAATTAATAGAGAAAAAATGTTGTTTCAAAGGACAGATTTTGGTTAGGTAGTGATTGTCTACTTCTAGTACTATCTTTTACCAATTTATTAAAGATCAATAGCTTATTATTTAATACAATTTCTTGAAATATTTCTAGCATTTTTTAATATTGGTTAATCACATCGAGCAGCAATCTCATATTCCCTCAATGCATTTCCAGCGCATTTCTGCATATTAATTTCTACTGCTGTGTAATTTTTACAAACTTTCTTAAAATTTCTTTCTTAGTGAGGTGTGGATATCTTTAGGTTACTACAAATTCTGGAGGAAAAATGTATCTGAAGATGTGAGCAAATACTTGGTTCATTAAAAATTCTGTGTGAATTCTTTTTCTAGCTTTATTATTAAAAAATAGCAAATAGTTTTATCCTGACTAGTAGATATTAGTTTTGTTTCTTTTCCTTCAGTTATAAGTTAGAAGCGCACTTGCTGTCTACCTTTAATCATACCATTTAATAAAGAAGAACGAACGTTTTTCAGGAAAGAAAGATAGCTTTGAGTAGTCATTATCAGTCCTGCTCTAAACCATTCAAGCAAAAAGCTCTTATTAAAGTGTCAGCAGCATGCAACACCAAGTCTATGGCTTCCTTGTTTTTCACTTGGGTTTTGTGGAGCAGGGTCCTGCAATTTTACACAGGCTCATTGAGATCTTGGCATTGTGAAAAGTATACTTCCAGGGAAGAAAACAGAGTCACAAGGTGAGTGTCTCATTAGATTTCTATCTTGGGAACACTGTCTGAATTCGAACTGCAGGTTTCGATACTTTTTACTCTTTCCTGATTTAGTAGTACTAAATAGCACATTTAAACTGTTGTGAGCAGCACCTACTATGTGCAATATGAAAAGAACACATAATTTAAGCAAAAATAAAAAAAGACAATTATTTTGCTTGAATTGACATAACAGTGCAATTCAAATGCTCCTCACTATTGAGTAACCAAATGCACTATTTTCATTTTTCATTCTATTTAAAATATCACTAATATTACAATATTATTGTGCTTTCATAAATAAAAATACGAGAGCTTGCTTTGTAATAATTTCTGAATGGCACTGAAAAAATACAATAAATAATCATTTGGAACATCATGTTTTAAGTAGAGTGGCTCAGGATTATTTTAAATTTTTTTTCCATTTATCAGTGGGAAATGTAGTTTCCTTAAAACTGCTGGTTTGTACAAGAAAATCCTGGGTTTAATTTTCTTTTGGAAAGAAAAAATAATTAAATGGAAGGTCTTGATTTGGAAAGTCAGGGCATCCCAGGGTGAAACTATTTCATGTGTCAAATTGACTAAGATACTTTGGTTTAGGTTGTCAAGCAGAAACTTGTGACAGGTCTCACAAGAATTCTAGTACAATTTCCTCAAGCCATCATTCTCTGCATTGTTCTCTCTCTTTAGACAGCCTTTTCTGTGGTACAGTTGTGTCCTGCAACTATGAAACATTGCTTCAGAGGAGCTATAGATTAACGCTGGAGCACAAGCCATAGAGAAGAAACAGAGCACAAGACACTTGAATTACAGTATTTGGGCAGCAGAGGCATTGCAGGTACATTCAGTGCACACGGGTCAAGATGAGTTGAACCAGAGAAAACCGCTTTAGTTCTAAAAGTAAAAACTGAACCTTTTGATTTTTCTGAAACAAATTTCTTTCTAATATTCCAGGCCAGTATTGATGATAATTTTTTTTTTTTTTTTTTAATAACGGAGATTTTTCCAAAAAGGGTTATCTGAACTCAGTAAAAAAGTAAAGATTTGATTCAAAACTTTAATGAATGAGTCAAAATGTAGGTAAAATAAATAGTAATTTTGTACCTGTAGGCTCTGATCTTACAGTGATCCCATACCAAAGATCTGGGCGAGGGTCTGTCCATTTGCCAGTCAATGCAGTCTCAGGTTGTCACGGAGGTGAATCACCTTATGACTCAGATGAAACAAAGATCTCCTCAGTACACCTCATAAGACCTTGGTAAGTTGTTTAATTTTTCTGTTTTCAATAAATTGTCTTTGAAAAGTGGAATGGCAACTTAGTCTCTTCCTCTTAGGAGTATGATGATAAATTTGTCAATGTTCCTAAGATGCTGAGGTGTTAAGGTGTTTTGGTAATACCTACAAACACATTGTGAGCAATACACTTGTAGCATGCATACAGAGGACAGTTCTCAAGTCTCTAATTCTGAATGTCTATTAAAATAAAAGCCTTTTAACTGTAAAATCCACTCTAGATAAGTTATTCATATATAAGTAACAGCTATTGGACATGCAAAGTTTATTAATAATAGTAGGAAAGTAATGCTGTTCTTGCATTGTTTCTGCATTTGTACATCTGACTTGATTTCTTTAGTTAATATACTACTGAATAAAAATTACCATGGTAGGCTGTAGGTGCACCATCAACGGGCTGATCAAGGGACTACAGAAATTCATGTGTAACAGGTCTATAAATACAAAGTAAATAGCGTCATCTGGGTGAGTACTAGGGGATGGACAGCAAACAATGGCCAGGCTTGAACATGCTTTCTAATAGCATCTCCCATTGCCATTGTCAGACACAGAATGAAAAGAAATACACTCATTTTCCTTTTAAGTCTTCTCAGAGTTATGCTTCGCTGCCATGTGACAGGTGCTTTCAATTTTATTACGTACAGATCTGAAAACTGAGCAAGACTATTGCCAGTGATCACGAATAGCTTTCTCTATCACCTTCAAAAAGTTGCCTGGTCTGAGTTCTAGAAGATTGTCTGGGATTTGCACTTTTTATAGAGAAAACATCCAAAAGCATCTGAAATAGGCAAGTCTTAATGGAAAGTACTCAGCCTTAACACTAATGTTAACCATTACGGTTTGCACTTTCTTACATTCATAGCTGTGTAACCATTAGGAAAAAAAATGAATGCAGCCCTTGGGTCATCGGGGATTTTTGCTTTTTGCCATCAAAATCAGAATGTATTTTAATTCAACAGAATATCAGTAGTCTCAAGGTGATGGGATATACATCCTCTAACCATCCCACACTGAAACATGCATGTCCATGGCCTGCTCTGACAGAAGCTCACCTTCTCAGCTCTTATTTTGTTCTATCACCATTTGTGATTCACAGAGTAGCTCTGTAACTGTTTTTATTAATACAATTTCTTCAAAAAGAAAATATCACTAGCAGCAGCGTGTGAAAACTACCATGGCATCTTCCTTAACATTTCATTTCTCTAAGAAAAGCCTGTGTAGATAGGATACATTTTTAACAGCTGCAAAAGCCCACTGGAGAATAAAGTGACAGGTCTAATACGCAACAGACTTGCAACACCTCACAGCACTTTACATGTGTGCCTTTCAGTGTAATATATCACAAGCTGTGCCATACCAGATACCATAAATGTTTCAGACAAAATCATCTGCAAAAGTTTCATCTCAGAAGCTCCACTGGCTTCATAATGCACACCATGACCTAAGAGCTTACAGGACAAAGTTAGCATATATAATGAAACATCAAAACACAATGTGCCCTGATTTCCCTTATACTGAGGCACCAAAAAAAATGAACTATGTCGATTTTTAATTTTGCATTCAATCAAGTTCTCTGTCGAAATCATCTGTGACTAGATTGACCCACTGGATATTTTAAGCTTCTGAAACTATATCTTGTTACTCCCTCATTTATCCTTAAAATTATTTCCATGATTAAATTTAGCTGGCATTAATGTATTTTGACTTGGAACAGGCCTTTGACACTAATATTTGATGACAGGCATTAATTTTCTTCACAGCATTACTTCTTTCTTCTTTTGTCCTCAGTAAATACTTTTAAAGAGAGTCAGCCATGTGGAACCCCTGGAATATGGACACAAAGAAGTGAGGAGTCTAGGATTCACAGTAAAGACCACAAGCAATGTTCAAGAGAACAGGGCTGAGGTGAAAAGTTCATGTAAAATTGGGCAATATGGCAAATTCTTGGCAATATATTTTGCCATGTTTTGATTTGCAGGTGAAAAGAAAAAGAGAAGGTGAAACTGCACTAATTCTGGGAAGTGCTTTAGACCTCATCACCATCCATTCAAGTCATTACAAGAAAAATCAAGTGCACAAAAGGTTATAGGGTCATATTCTACATCCCCAATGATGAACAGTACCTGATTACATCAGCAGCCCCTCTCAGCTCACCAGGAGATGCTGAATAGTAAAGGCTAGTGGTTTAAAGGACTGGATCTTGTAGTCTCATCTAACTTGTGCATTATTCAGTCAAATTGCCTCTGTTAATGAAAAAGGGAACTGAAGGGACTCAATACAGGATCAACTCTACCGCCATCTTGCCTGACAAATGGCCATTCTAACCCTAAGACCTCTCAGTAATAAAGATTCAACAGCCTCGCAGCTGATACAAGTCCTTTAACTGATACTGGAAAGTTGAAATTATAGTTTTCTCATATTTTTTACATTTTCTTATCCTTTCTAAATGCAGAGAGCACATAAGCCTTTCTTAATAGACCTTTTAAATATCATAGGATGGGTTGGATCGGAAGGGCCCTTCAAAGATTACCTAATCCAACCCTCTGGGCTTGTGATTCATCCTGCCTTACTGAAGTTTATTGGACTCTGTGAGGACATGGGAACCAAGATTTCGTTTACTTTGCTCTGGTGAGACTCCTCTTGGACTACTGCGTCCAGCTCTGGAGTCCTTAGTACAGGAAAGATATGGACCTGTTAAAGAGGGTCCAGAGAATGGCCACAGAAATTGTCAGAGGGAAGGAGCATCTCTCCTGTGAGAAAAGGCTTAGAGAGTTGGGCTTTTTCAGCCTGGAGAAGACTCTGGGTAGACCTTATTGGCCTTTCAGTTCTTAAATGGGGCCTATAAGAAAGATGGGGAGAGATGTTTTAGCAAGGTCTTTAGCAAGACCTTGCTGCAATAGGACAAGGGGTAATGGTTTTAAACTGAAAGAGAGGAGATTCAGGCTGGGCATGAGGAAGAAAGTCTTTACAGTGAGGGCGGTAAAACACTGGAACAAGTTGCCCAGAGAGGTAGGTGGTGGATGCCCCATCCCTGGAGACATTCAAGGCCAGGCTGGCTGTGGTTGTGGCCAACCTGATCTAGTGGAAAATGTCCCTGCGCACGGCAGGGGGATTGGACTAGATGACCTTTGAAGGTCCTTTACAACCCAAACTATTCTATGATTCCTTTTATCTTCACATTGACTGGTTTATCTTTATCAGCTTGAAAGTCCTCCTGAGTGCCCTTCTCACTTTATTAATCAAAGACTTAGAAAATTTAAGAATATGTATACAGACTGTATCCTGTGGGGGGTTTTTGCTTTTTCAGTTAACTTTATTTATAATATTATTGTTGTTGCTGTTCTTGCTCTTGTTATCTGCTTATAATATTTAGTTGGCCCAATATATTTTCTTATTTATCCTGCATAAAACCTTTAGAGAACACTAGTAATTTTTTAGAGTAAACACAGCTAATGGCACTCTATTCCATTCTTTCATAGTTCAGCTATGCAAAGTACCTCAGTGAAAAGAACAACCCAGCTAACTTCACAAGAATGATTAATGTAAAAGCCAATTCACAAAGTTCTGCCACAACAGTCCTTTAGGAAATCTTACAAGTAATGATAGAACAAATTTCAATTCCATAAATTTTTTTCAACCGTGGATATTTTATATCACTTTAATAGATTTTTCTCTCATAAATATTTCACTTTTTTTTAATGAATACTGCCATAGATACATGTGAGGTAATGTCCACGTGTAAGACAAGAGCAGTTATTTCTGCTCCAACACTTTTTAGGTGGTCCTAAATGGCTTTTTGCAGCTGGCATAAGCTGAGTTATTCTAGAACTTCTTCTTGCTGGGGGGGCTGAGAGTTGACTTATGGACTCATGTACCAAATTTAAGGCAGGCATTTGAAGAGTATCAGCTCTGAATGGTTTAGTCTGTAATCTCACTGCAGTGCGGATAAATTACCAGGACAATTAAAAGCAGAGCCAGAGGTCAAAGTATCATGTCTGCTATACCATCATTAACATAATTTAATGAGAGATTTTCATGCATGGATGGTATTGTGGTGACTCTTAACTAAGAATACGAATTAAATGCAGTGAAAACATAACCTAACACTTAGCCAGTTCCTATGTTTATTAATATGACAGACATGCACTCTCTAACAAGCTACCTCACACTTGCAAAGAGCATGTTTTTCAACAAGGTACTCTGTGGTGAGACAACAAAGGGTGAGGTTTTAGTTAGCATTCAGATGTATATGTCGCACAGGTAACTTTCAAATAAGCCCTTTAAGTAAAGCAGGGCCTTCAGTGACAGGAAAATGGGTAGAAAAAGGTAGATTCAGTCTAGATACAAGGAAGCATTGTTGTACAATGTGGGTGGTGAAACACTGGCACAGGTTGCCACAGGGAAGCTGAAGATGCCCCATCCCTGGAAACATTCAGCGTCAGGCTGGATGGGGCTCTGAGCAACCTGATCTAGTTGAAGATGTCAATGCTCATTTATACTAGATAACTCTCATCGTTTAAACCCAGCCAACTAAGGACAACGCAGCTCCTTGATCATCCCCTGCCCTTCCCCCCTCCCTAGGTGGGATGGGAAGAATCAAAAGAATGTAAAACCTGCAGGTTGAGATAAGAACAGTCCAGTAACTAAAGTACAAAATAATAATAATAATAATAATAATAATAGAAATAACAAGGGAAGAAAATATAAAATCAAAAAGGAAAGGAAAAATAGCAACAATAAACGCAACTCACAAGTGATGCACAACACAACTGCTCACCACCCACTGACTGATACCCAGCCCGACCCCAGCAGCGATCTGGGCTTTCCGGGTAAGTTCCCTGAGTTTATATACTGGGCATGACGTGCTGTGGTATGGAATAGCCCTTTGGCTCATCTGGGCCAGGTGTCCTGTCTCTGCTTCCTCCCAGCTTCTTGTGCCCCATCTCACTGGCACAGCATGAGACTGAAAAGTCCTTGATCGGGGTAAGCATCAGTCAGCAAAAACTAAAAACATCAGTGTGTTGTCAGCCTAAAGCCAAAACACAGCACTGAACCAGCTACTAGGAAGAAAATTAACTCTATGCCAGCTGAAACCAGGACAATGACCTTTAAAGGTCCATTCAACCCAAACCGTTCTATGACTAGATAATTCTGTGATTCTATGAAAATTTGAAGGAACTTTCCCTGTAGTCACACCCAGTCCATTAATAACTGGCAACAACAATAGAACAGATTTCAGTCAATGAGCTGACTGAAATCTGCCCAAAAAAACAGCTGAGTTCCTGTCCCTGCATTTCCAACTGAAAGTCACCCCGAACCCCCCCAATCCGAGTTCACTATTCTAATTTCCAACCTAAACTTCAGAGCACTTGATACCTGGTTTTGTGCCTGCATTGTTCTTCACTTTTAAAATGGAGATCTCTTTCTCTTGCTAAGCCAACCTGCTGACTTTGCATAGAGGCATACAAAATAATTTCAAGTATATTAGTTCATTGTCATGGTTCAAGCCCAGCCGGCAACCCAGAACCACAGAGCCGCTTGCTCACTCCCCCCCGTCTCATTCCTCCCCCCGCTCCCAGAGGGATGGGGAGGAGAATCAGAGGAATGGGACTCCCACGGGTTGAGATACGAGCAGTCCAGTAACTAAGGTATAATACAAACCACTACTGCTACCAATAATAATGAGAAGAGGAATAACAAGGGGAGAGGACACAACCGCTCACCACCCGCCGACCGATACCCAGCCCGACCCGAGCAGCGATCTGGGCCTTCCGGGTAACTCCCCCCAGTTTCTATACTGGGCATGACGTGCTGTGGTATGGAATCCCCCTTTGGCCAGTTTGGGTCAGGGGTCCTGTCTCTGCTTCCTCCCAGCTTCCCCTCCTCCTTGGCAGAGCATGAGACTGAGAAAGGCCTGGGTCAGAGTAAACATTACTTAGCAACAACTAAAAACATCGGTGTTATCAGCATTGTTCCCAGACTGAAAGTCAAAAACACAGCACTGCCCCAGCTACTAAGAAGGAGAAAAAATGACTGCTATAGCTGAACCCAGGACACTCATGGACCTAAACTGTGACAGAAAAAAAATAATCACAGAATACTAATTTTCTCCTGAGACAGGAAATGCCATAGTCCTTATTCTACCACCCCTGAAAACCACACTGTACTGTAGCATTGCAGTTGACACTGGACTTGACAAATCACAGTGAGAACAGCAGAGATTCCTTCCATAGTCCAGGCTGCAACTTTTCAAAATAATCTTCCTGTTGAATACAATTCAGTTGCTCAACATTGATGCAGTCTTGCGGACCAAAAAAATGCTAATATTTCTGCATATGCCAAACACAAGTGTAAGCTAGGAGAGGAGTGGCTGGAGAGCAGCACTGCAGAAAGAGATCTGCAGATGCTCATCGACAGCAAGGTCAATGTGAGTCAGCAGTGTGCCCTGGCAGACAAGAGGGCAAACTGCACCCTGCAGTGCATCAAACACAGCAGATCCAGTCAGTCAATTGAGGTGATTATCGCACTGTATTCAGCGTTGGTGTGGCCTCATCTTGAGTACTTTGTGCAGTTCTGGGCCCCACTGTTCAGGAAGGATGTGAAGGTCTTTCAATGTGTCCTGAGGAGGAAAGTCACAAAGCTGGAAGGAATGTCCTGTGAGGAGTGGCTAAGGACTTTGGGCTTCTCTAGTTTGGAGAAAAGAAGGCTGAGGGGTGACCTCATCACTCTTTACAGCTTCCTGAGGAGATGAGGTGGAGAAGGTGGTGCTGATCTCTTGTCTCTGGGATCCAGTGACAGGACACATGGGAATGGCTCAAAGCTGCTCCAGGGGACATTCAGACTTGACATCAGGAAGCTTTTCTTTACCAAGATGGTGGTCAAACACTGGAACAGGCTTCCTAGAGAGGTGGTCAACATCCAAAGCTTTTCAGTGTTTATGAGACATTTGGTCAATGCACCTTAATAACATGCTTTAACTTTTGGTCAGCACTGGAGTGGTCAGGCAGCTGGACTAGATGATCGTTGCAGGTCCCTTCCAACTGAAATAGTCTATTCTGTTCTGTTTATATCTACCTGAATGCTCTCTGTCATGTAAGTTTTCCCAGAAAGAGTCACCCTGCCCTGAAAACAACAGTCTCCAGACAACTTCAGAGCAGCCTCCGTTACTATGCAGAAGAACATAACAAAATTGTTGCTCGGCCACTCCTTGTTATATACACACTAAAGTCGGTATTTCATGCTGTCAGACAGTAACAAAACATCTGTGTTCAGGGCAAGGATCTGGTCTGGCTTTTTTACAGCTCTGCCAATCCCACAGGCCACAGCTCAGCAGGCTTACTCATTTCTACAGCTGCAGCTGGCACCTAGAAAGTTAAACTACCCAGCCACTCCAGAGAAGAAAAACCAGGCAGAAAGCAAACAGGAGAGTGGATACAGGGGAGAGAGCTGGAGAGAGACAGATAAGGAGAAAGCAGCTGAGTGAGAGGAGGTACTAAAGCAAAAGCAAGGGCAGGGCAGGGTTATTCCTGATAGTTATAAGGGACTAAACAGCTTGAATTTGCCTAAGGAGTGTGACATGAGGCATGGAGAATCAAAAACACAGTGAACATGCAGGGGGAAAACAATTACTCCGTTCTGAAAGTACCAACTGTTTACTTAAAGAGTCAAACCCTGTTGCTAAGGTACTCCTCAGTCCATTCATTTTTCCTCCCAAGGGTCCTGGTCCTGCTTAGAATCTGGAAACTGTACCTAACGCAACCACTCTGGTAACAAAAGCTGTCCGAGGGTTAGGAACCCTCTCTGTGATATGCATACTGTTTTCACAGAATATGCATTAACCATTATGTATTTTGAATAACTAAGCGTAATTTTGATATATTCATGCTCAGCCTCAATACACGACTTTCTACTGTGATCTTTTCCCCCAGATCAAGTGGCAGCTGGGGCCACAGTGAAGTAAAGAATCTTTAAACAATGCAGAAAAGACTAATGACAATTTCAATGTGAAATATTTGCATGCTAGCTTCATACAAATCATACATTAATTTCAGCATTTCATTACTATGTATATGCACTGGATTTTCCACCTTAGCACTGTTTGCTAGGTACTACACTTGTCTCAGTTGATTTAATCACTTGTCTAAAGGAAGAAACTGTACTTTCCCAGCAACAAAAACCAAAATCTAGAGCTGCAGTGAAGTTACCTTTGCTTTTGTCAGAAGTGGAGACTCTGCTGGTCTCATGTAAAGCATGTCCCTGTCTCCACCCCAGGGAAGCCTGCAGTCGCTTGGCCCTGCTGTAAAGCATTACTTGGCATAACAGGGAGTGGCAGGCAGATCCGGGGGAAAGGCAAGGTTTCAGAGTCACCAAGGCACTGTCCCTTCAGCCAAGGTTACTCCGTGCAATGGTAACTCGCTAGAACACCTGTGCTGGCAACTATTACCCCTGCAAACACACACTCTTCGTCCTGAGAACAGTCAAGTTGGTTTAGATGATAATGCATTTGGTCTTAAAAGCTTATCAAAAGAATTTAGACATAGATGTTTGCACTTCAAGAAGAGCAACCTGGTGTATGCTTCCAGGAGGAAGCCCCTTTGAAAAGCAAAGATGAACTTCCTCTTTGTTCTGTTTGGTGAACTCTGAACTGCTGCTGTCTCCAGGGGGAAAACAAAGATACAGTGCTTCATGGATCCTCCCATTCAAACTGATTGTAGGGGCAGAACCGCGGCTTGGCTATGGGAAGAGAAGTGTTTAGCAGCTACCAGGTTAAAGCAGAGGAAAGGCAGAAAGAAATTCGACTTCAGTGGTCCGTGATGAAATTATGTCATAAATAAATTGATCCTGTTTGACAATTATTTCATAAGGCAAATTATTTCTGTAAAATATGAATAATAGAAATTTTCTATACAACAGAAGTCAGTAAAAAAAGCCCCAAACCTTTCTGTGATGAATGAGGGTCTTGTAGGACATGCAGCTGACCCACATCACAGTTACATAAGCTACATAAGAACAGATGCAAAATAAGTTCTGGCAAAATAATTTGCAGCTATTGAGCTGTGTGAAGAAATGATTCTACTCATTCCTCCTGTAAGTACATAGGTAACTTCAAAGGGAAATTATGCAAAGGATTTTTCAAAGGAAAATAAATTATATTTTTACTTTATCTTATCAAGATTAAAAATTGGCTAATAGTTGTAAATATATATATTTACTAACACCTCATTAACAGTGCATTGGATAGGCAATCAAAAACTGTTTTAGAATTCCACACAGCAATGTTGCAGATTGAGAAGAAAGTTGACAATCAAGGTTGTTCTCTTACAGCCTTTTCATGTAAAGAAGTATTTTCAAGTTATGCTTAACCATCAAGCTAGGAAATGTAATATACAGGTAGAATCAGAATCTACTTCACAAAATCACCAAATTTAAAGTAGCGTAATATGAAGGCTCTCTGAGACAAGCTCTGCTTCCTTCATCTCAAATAGGAATTACTAAAAGCAAATTTCACAGTACTTTTAATAACATTAACTGCACTAGCAGCATTGTGTGTTAAACCTGTACCAAACTGCACCCTGCCGTTGAGACCCTGAAGAAGGCTCTTGAGACCCTGAAGAAGATCCTCAGAGGATCTCGGGGGGTATTATGGAGCTTCTGTTCATTTACACAGTGATCAGTCCAGCACAGTGATTCAGCGACAAAAACAAGAAAGAATACAGAAACCCTTAATGCAGTGCATTTCATATATGCTTGCTTCATTTATTTCTGGGTTTTGTTTTATTTAAATTAAGAAAATTACACTTACGAAAGCATATTAGGAAACTCTGTAAATTGTGATATTCTAAGTCAGTAATACAAATAGATACACACAACTGTAAAGCTTTTTCCCTTTGTGACTCCCCATGTAAATTACAATAGTTGCAACTGACATCACACATAATGACACATTATTTATCATACACTGTTATAACATGTAAATAGGGACATGATTGTTCAAGGCCAGGTTGGACAAGGCCTTGGCCGACATGGCCTAGTGGGGGTGATGGGGGCCCTGCCCATGGCAGGAGGGTTGGAACTAGATGATCATAAGGTCCTTTCCAACCCAGACCACTCTATGATTCTCTAATAATGTAATTGGAAAGATTCCCCTACAGCTTGTTCCCTCTCCGAGCCCTAATAGTATCGTACATAGTCATAACCAGCCGCTTCAGAAATTATTTACAATGAGTGTAATCTTATAAAGATTCATTAGGTAACTTTCTCAAAGAAGAGAGGATGTATGGGAAGTGCATTTAATTGTTTTGCCATCACAAAGAATCAGTTATGCCTTCATAAGCATCAATTAACCAGGTATACCCAGGAAAGATCTGTAGGTAGGAAGGATATGGCTTGGAGCATATAAAAAAGATTACACGAAAGGTTATGCTAAAAAAAAATCACCATTTTACCACCCCCCAATAACTCCGTAATATATGAGTCTGTTGTCACAGTCGCTTTGACTGCTTCCTACTCGCTGCAGCTCGCTTTTCTTGGGGGAGGGGGAATAAAAACCAGACTTTGAGAGCCCTGGGGGAACCGCGGGCCCCCC
>NW_009916910.1:0-8160 GCF_000696875.1 Nestor notabilis | reverse complement strand
CCCGGAGGGGTCCCGCTGCCACCGCCCCAGGGCCGGATCCTCAGCGGTCTGTTAAAGCGCGGTGAGCGCCGCCGCGCCGCTTGCTCCATTGCCATCGTTACTCACCGTTAATTGTCCTTAATTAATAAAGCTCCCGTCGTTCATTCAGCACTACCTTTGCCACCGTGTTTCCTTCCTCCTGTAACACGTAATTAGCTGTGTTTTAAATAACCCTTGCCTTTGCCTGGTGTGCCTGTTTCAGCAGCTCCCTGCTGACCTGACCCGAACTTTCCCATCCCGGGGCACTGGTGGTTCTTTCTGACCAGCATCCTGCAAGTGGCTGGGGTGTGCCCCACACGGCGGGCGCGCTTCAAATCCTGCAGGCTCATTCGGTTTTACAAACTTATTTCAGATCTACAGAGTGCGGAGCGTCAGCACTAATGCATTAATGTCTAAGTGGAGATGAGCGATGAGTGGTGTTCCTCTAGGATAGGTGCTGGGACTGGCACAGCAACAGACAGTGCTGTTGCTGGCAACACAGACAGTGGCACGGCAACACTGGCAGAGCAACACAGACAATGGGATTGAGTGCACCAATGGCAAGTTTTCCAATGACACTGAGCTGTGGTGCAGTTGACATGCTGGAGGGAAGGGATGATAAAGAGAAGGACCTTGACAGGCTGGAAAGGTGGGCCCATGTGAACCTCCTGAAGTTCAACAAAGCCAAGTGCAAGGTCCTGCACCTGGGACTGAGAACGGATTGAGAGCAGCCCTGAGAAGTACTTAGGGGTATTGGTTGATGAGAAACGCAACTCACCCTTGCAATGCGTGACTGCAGCCCAGAAAGCCTCCTGTATGCTGGGTTGCATCAAAAGCAGCATGACCAGCAGGTCAAGGGAGGTGATTCTTTCCCTCTCTAGCAACACAGAGCAGTCACAGGCAGACAGTTGCTGGTCCCCGCTGTAGGGTGAATGGGTGGTGGCCACAAGCCTCAAGGCCAGAAGCCCCATTCTCCTCCTCAGGGCAGCAGCCCCCCACCCTGATCCTCATGTCACCAATGGTTGCAACATCCTGCTGGATGCCAGGACTCTCCCCTCTGTCAGCAACTTGCAGGGGCAGGGAAGGGAGCCTTCACTTGCTACTAAAGCCTCAGTGGAACACACTGTGGAGCTGGAGGGAGCTCTGACACCTGGATATGCAGCTCCCAAACCTCCCATGCTGGAGGTACTTTCCCCTGGTTCTGCCCTGCCAGAGCTGACCCTTTCATCACTGCTGCAGCAGGACAAACACATCCCTCCCAGGCATCCAGGTCCTTGCTGTCCACCCCAGCAACCCATGTCTGAAAATGCTCAGTGCCAAGCAGCAGCCAAAGAGGTGATGCCAGACACCAGAAGCTGTTGGGCAGAAGTTCATTTGAATTATTTTTTAACCTTAATCACTACTTTTGACAAACTTACTTTTATTAATTAACATCCTTGGGTTTACGTAACTTCCCTTTTAAAGGTTTAATACTACTGTGGAGAAACTTTTACTGTTAAAAACAATGCAGAAACCATCACATACATTCCTTGAGTGCTGCGCACACTTCTCCTTAGCCTCAAAGCACAACCAGCCAGGCTGAAACAGCACATGGGGATGGGGAGATCCTACATGGACCAGTACAAGCCACTGGGGCTGGGTGCCACATGGCCCACACAGCCCCTGAGTGGTGTGGCAAGGAGAGCAGCAAGTTCCCCTCATCCATGAAACAGCCAAGGAGAAGCTTCCTGGAGGATATGTCCAGCCGCACGGGCACAACTTAGCCAGTCTGTGCATGATGGCAGCACAGAGGTTCACATCACCTCAATACTCACCCTTTTTCTCTCAGGATACCACTGCCCCAGGACCTGCCCACAGGCCCCATGTCCCTGTGCCAGCCCCCAGCAGCACCAGCATTACAGCTGTGAGGAAGCCTGCCCTGGCTACAGGCTGCTATGTCAGACATAGGGAGGAGCTGCCTTGGACCCCAATACCTGCTGCATGAGGCTCCCCTGTTGTTCCTCGGTGCAGGACAGACCACAGGTCACCTCATTTGATGGTAATACTGAAGCCTCTGTATATCTTGCCCTCCTGCCTTTTGCTTGAAGCTTTCAAGAATAACCCTTGATTTTGTTTTAACCCCATGCTAGGGGTGCCCCACAAGCATGCTGGTGTCCAGCTCACCCTTAGGGTTTCTAGCTATGTGCACTGCTCCTGGTACAGCTTGCAAGGAGCAGCACAGGATGCATTCAGCAGCCAGCCCCAGCACCCCCGTAGCAGAGACATGAAAGGGAAGAACAGGGGCCCCAGGAGCACTGCTTGAGGCACACAGAAACAAGGGCTGGGCCCATCTCCCACACCTGGGCAGAGGGGGGAAAGCAGGAAGCAGCAGCAGCCACAGCCACCTCGGTGAGGGCCCCCTGCACACCCCAGAATGATCCCTGCCACCAGGCCAAGTGAATGAGCCCTGGTGGGATATTTCTTGGGTGGGAAGGCCCACAGGCAGCCTGCACCCCCTACCCTAACCTTGCATCAGCCCAGCCAGGCAGAAGAAAAGCCACAGGACAGTGAGCAAGACATTTTGACTGGGGTAGAAACAGGATAGGGATGGTGAGTAAGAAGTACCAGCCCCATGCTATGGTCTCGGGGGGAAGGGCATTTCACGCAAGGGTCTCCTAGTACCCACCCAAGCTCCAGCACATGGGTAGCCCCCAGCCTGGGAAGCAGCGTGGTCCTGACCCACTGGTTGCCCATCTCCAGCATCACACCAAGGGCAGCCCCTTGGATGCTGCAGAAGTTGCCGCTGGGGACAAGCCCTGGCCTGTGGCAGGACTGCCCTCCTCCAGTCTGGGCCAGACCCCATAGGAAGAGCCCTGCCTGCAGTTACTGGGAAGCAGACAGGAGCGCTCACACTGCCAGTGCCTGCATCCAACCACCAGGTTTTATTGAGCAGGGCAAGGCTGGGATGTGGCTGCAATTATGTGAGGAGCCCTGGCAACCCCAATTCCCACTCCTTCCCCTCCAGGAGGGCTTCCCAGGCACCCTCCTGGGCTGCCCCATGCCAAGGCTCAGACGGATGCAGCCCCCTGCCCCGGGTTTCCTTCCTCCCCAGCTGCAGGGCGCTGGTGGGACAGAGCAGTTTTGCAGCTGCAACCGTCCAAGCTGCCTCCACTCATCCCCATGATGCTGTCCCCAGCCAGCTCCAGCAGCACATCCACCAGCTCCGCTCCTCATTGCCCCCAGGATGCCCTCAAACACCAAGATGCTGTTTGAGCTCCTCATCTTCAGCCCCAGGCCTCGTCACAGGTCCTTTTGTCCTGCTGTCAATGGCGCAGATGGGGGAAGCAAGTCCTCAGTTGCAGGCTGCATTCCAGCTAGGGCCAGGCAAAAGTCCAGTCAGCTTTTCCCTGCTGGAGTCCTGCTCCCCACCACTGCTTGGAAGGACACAGCTCCACAAGTTCCTCACACCAGCGGAAGACACTGCTGGCTCAAACCCAGGCAGCAGGAGCAAGGCTGGGGGCAGAGCGGAGGCTACCTGCGTGGTGTGCCACATCTGCAAAGAGAGCACAGCATAGGTGAGCACTGCTGGGATAGAGGGACACCAAGACCTCCAGCTCACCCACTGTGCCCCGGGTTCCCCCTCTCTGTGCCAGGCACCTCCTGCTCCCAACCGAAGTGGTAGGGACCACAAGCAGCCTCTTCACAGGGAGGAACGATGGCAATGGGGCTGTAGGTGCTAGCTGAGCCCTAAGCAGCAGGCTTCAGACAAAACAGGGAAATGCAACACAGAAGTGCTAGCCACAGGCACTATACCCCAAAAGCATATGCAGTTGAGAGTCCAGCCTGCACTGTTACAGCAAGCAGTTTGAGAGAGTCAGCTAAATTTAAGGAGGGAAAGGGTAGAGTAACCCAAACAATAACCAGCCAAGGACAGCAGGAAGGACACAGCTGACAGCAGGATGAAGCTAAAACTAGAAATTCATGGATCCAGGAAATCCAGTGTGCTCTGTGATAATGATAGAGCCACACACCATCAAGTAACCCAGTCCATCCATCCCCACCCTGGATGGGACTGGCCAAGCTTTCAGCAGCTAAGCCTGGAAACTACCGAGCCTTCAGTAAAAGGCCCGCTTCCCTACAGCCACCCACTGTCCCTGCTTTCTCCTGTGCCTGCTCTGCACAAACTCCTCACTGCTTACAGTGTCAGTAAAGACCTAAAAATGGAGCTGTTCATCCCAAAGAAATGAACCCACGAGACACCACCCATACCTGCCCACGCTCACTCACAGTTCACAGCCTTTACGTCTCGTCTTGTCTTGTCTTCTCTTACCTCGGCCCTTAGGCCTTCTCCTTTGAAAGGAAAGGACCACAAGAAAGGCTGACGTGTGGGAAATGAGACACACAACCCCAGCCCGTAACACTGCCCCTGACATCACTTACCTTCCCAACCTCATGAGGTCCTGCCGGGGCCTGCGGGATAGGAAAAGGACAGTGAAGCAGCTACTTGGGCAATGCTGTGTGTTGAGCTGCTGCAGGTGTTTACTGAGATGCCCCAGTGTGCAGCACAATCTACTTGTTACCATTCATGCTTAAAACAGACCAAATATGACTTCACATTTTCATCTCCTCAGCCAGGAGCTGACTGAAGTAGGCAGAGAGAAGACAGAGACAGCAAAGGGGCAGGGGACAGTCAGCTTTGGCAGCTCCCGCAGGGAAGTGACATTTTGCCCATGAGATTGGGAAGCACAGGTTCAGTTTCAGCTGCTCTCGGTGACAGCTTTCATAGCTCATCTGGTTAAACAACATGCAACATCCTGAGCAACATGTGGGATTTGCTGCAAAGCCTCAGCAGTGGTTCTCAGACAACAGCCACAACATACTTGGCTTAAGCATCCAATACAGGTGCCAAGGCCAGGACATCCACCACACCCACACTACACTTCAAAGGGGAGCGATGTAAAGGCATGGAAAGCAGCTTAGGGAGAAGCCAAAAGTGCTGCAGAAGCAAGAAGTTTACAGATTCAAAGACAGCCTGCACAAGTGCTTGTAGGAGATCCCCTGGGAGCTACCCTAGGTAGGAAAACCACAACAGGCTCAGGAAATTCCCTGCATGGAAAATAGCTGGAAGCAGAGCAAGAGAAGGGAAGTAACACGTGCTTCTTCCCACTCCCCTTTCTGCATCTACTAACAGATGCTTCAGAGACGGAGTGGAGCTGGACAGGCCTTGGTTCTGCTCCAGCACAGCCGCTTTTACAGCTGCAGGGGAATACCAGCCTGGGGATCCTCAGGCTCTTCTTCCAGGCAAGGATCTCGTGTCTAATGGCTGCCCAGCAGGAAACTCAATCCCCAGTTTTCGCAATACTGGATCACCCTAGGGTCATGATGAAGAGCAAGTGCCAGGACCTCCCATGCAGGTGGGGCTGAATGGTATCTGTGGTGGGGACTGGCTGTGGACAGCCCTGGAGCTGCTCCTGGCTCCCACAGCACTGCAGACCCCAGGCAGGCACCCACTGTCCTGCCCAAGCTCTCATTGTTTCTGGGACACAGTGAGCGCCCCAAGGGGTTAACTACGTGCCTGGAGTCTGTGGCAGGTTGGTGCTGCACATCCCTCCCAGGTCAGTGCTGCATATCCATACCATGTTGGCACTGCACATTTTAAGCTTTCATTTGTTGGCTTGGATGTAAGCCCCTGTTCCGCCTCCCTGGATGGATGGGGCAGCCTCCCTTAAATGGAGGCCCAAGGCCCAGCCCTTCAGCCTTTTCTTTGGGCCACAGTCATGCTCAGGTATGCCAAGCCATGGAGGTCTCTGCTGAGCCACCACCACACTGTCCCACACCGTCCCACACCTGCCCCAGAGCCACCAGCCTCGCTGTCACCCACTGGCCAGAGGAGTACATGCCAAGCACGTCAAGGCAGCCGTGGGGTTGGAGGGCACAGACACTGCTGCTCACAGAGCCAAGGTGCACCAGCAGCTCCAGCCCTGCAGACAGTGCATGCTGCAGGGAGGCCGCTGCAGAAGCACAGTGCAGCCTGCACCTGAGCAAGGACCATGAGCACTGGCAAACAGAGGCAGCAGGGAGAAGGGGGTTCCAGCAGAGGCAGGGTGCCCCCCAGGGCATCCTCATAGCTCACACAGGGTGAGTTGGCAGGGTCACCCTCGCTGGAGGGGCACAGGGGGGCAAAACGAGCCAGGGGGGTCCCTACCTGCACTCGCACTGCTTGTGCTCAGTGAACGCCATCTCCACGTAGGGAGCCTCCCCGTTTGGCTTTATCTTCAGGAGCTGAAAGAGGAGCAAAGGTTACTTCACAGCCAGCAGCAGGAGGGGGCTGGAAGGGCTCCCACGGCACTGCCTCGCCACCTCAGCCTCTCGGGCAGACGCATGTCTAACCTGTTCCCCCGCACCTCGGGCAGCAGAGACTCCACCTCTGCACACAGGCAGCACCAGCCAGGCCCAGCTGCCCCGCAGCTTGGGAGGCTCTGCTGGTGTTGCCCCGTGTCTTCAGGGCTGTAATTTAAGCCCCATGTTGTTGGGATTTCCCAGCCTTCAAGGAGATTTCTGTGTCTCTGCCTCTGTGGAGAGCTTTCACATATTTGACCACTTTGCACATCTCTCTTCTCCGATGGGAACATTCATGCTTTCCAGACCGTTCCCATTGCTGCTCCCTCCCCCTGCCCCTCCTTCCCTCAGCACCGAGCCTAGAGTCATTACCACAGGGCCTCCCCAGACCAGGGCTGCAGGATTTGCCCTGTTATGTGTCAGTCCACGGCCCAGCCCAGAGTTCAGGCTGAACATCTAGGGGCTTCACAGGGTATGCTCATCATTGCTGTGATCCATGCTAGCCCTTGTGGAAGTACCTGGCCTTGCCATCCCTGACACAGCCATCTCCATGGAGGGAGACCTGTGCACGGGGAGCTGCCTCTTGTTCATGTCAGGCTCTTGCTCTATCTCAGTCGAGATTTTCTGGGGACTCCAACCCTGCCTTCAAACACACGTTCAACCTCTGAGGGACCAAAATCACCAGTGATTTATTCCAGGCTCTCTCTAGTCCACCATCCATGGGCAGAGCAGAGCTTTGCTCTGCTCCCTGAAGCAGCAGTAAGCTGATGTCTGGCAGCACAGCTCAAGGACTGCAGTGTGAGGACAACGGCTGCCTGGCACACTGGGAAAAGGCGACTGGCAGTATGTTGGCAACCCAGGATCTCCCACCCCACTTCACACAGCTCCCACAGCGGGGGCTGTAAACGTGGCTGATGCAGCCCTTCATGCTCACCATGCCCCCAGCACACACTCACTGTCAGCACCACCACAGGCATTTCCTGACACACAGAGCCTCGCTTCTCTCTGCAGTTCAGGGGCAGCATCTGCTTTACCCCACCAGGCAGTCATGGACACCTGGGACACCCCCAGCCCCACCGCAGGATAGGGAAGGTTGGAGAGGTGACAGCAGTCAGCAAGAGGGACCACACTGAGGGCAGAGAAGCAGGAAGCAAGGCCAGTGCCACCAGGGATGTCACCTGGCCTCAGGGACATGCCCAAAGAGCAGACACTGGTACCCTCCTGATTTGCCATGTTGTAAATAAGCCCTCGCCCCTGCTGTCCACGCTGCTATGATGCCTGGAGGATGTGAAGCTGCAAGTTCACTCTCCCAGCCCTTGGCCTGGAGGTTGCCACCTCCCTGGCGCAGCCACGGCTCCACAGCAGTAGTGTTTACCTGCATAGTGACCGTGCTTGTTTCCACAGGGACACAGCGGAGACCCTCACCCCCACAGCAGCCTCCACAGCGCTGCAGGGAGACGCAGGAGGGTCTGAAAATGTACTCCACCTCGTTGGGGAACTCGGTGATGACGTCCACCAGCTGCTCCAGGGGCCGGCAGAAACTACGGTTCCAGATCTCCCGAAAGGTCAGGACTGCAAGAGACCGAGGTGAGGGGCTGTAAGGAGGTGCCCAGAGAGGCTGAGCCCAGCCGGCCGCTGCACCTGCCCCCACCGCGGGGGGGCCGCCCGCGCCCCCTGCCCCAGCCGCGGTGGGGTCCGGCTTCTGTCACGGTGACCCAGGGATGCAGAGGACACCCTTGTGCTCCCAGAAAGCCCATCACCGCACTGGCGGGGACACAGCCACCGCGATGGGCTCTTTCTTCACCTGCCCACCAGCTGTCTCCT
>NW_009916909.1:86929-94899 GCF_000696875.1 Nestor notabilis | reverse complement strand
GCCTGCTGGGAGCCGCGGCTCTGCGCCCACCCTTCCCTCGGGCACACTCAGCCCTTCACAGGGCCCCTAGGAAATCTGCTGTTACCTTGTTTCTGAAAGTCTGGGTTTGGAGGAAGTAATGCTTTTTTTGCAGAGTTTTCTCGCCATCGCAAACCCAAACCCTTCTTCCACTAACTTCCCGGAATTTTACCTTGATGGAAACTAGGAAGGTGAAACAGACAGGGTGAGAAGAGAGCGGATATCAAAGACAAGGTGTTCAACAGTTGTAACATTAAAAGAAGTCACTGGAAGATCGGGTGAAGCTTAAAATTCTTCTACATTTTCTGATTTTCAGGGGTGAGGCATACGTGTAAAACCCTAACAATCGAGAGAACAGCTGTTGCTCACTCTTGAGTTATTTAAGAAAACCTAATGCTGCATCTAGACTCAAAGAGGAAGGGCAGCAGTCCCTTTGTGTTAGCCCAGAAATTATGGTGGGCACCTCACTTGTATGGGTACATCCTGAAGCCCAAAGATTTTACTACTAGATACCTTGCACTACAACTGTCATGTGTGGGGAAAGTGTGAATCACTGTTTGCCAAAGCACAGGAACATACAGTTGGAAAGGACCTTCTGGGTCAGACCCAGCCCTCTGCTGCCACACCACCCTTCTGTGTTTAAAGCAAAAGGTTCTCTTCCCCCCTCAGTGTGGGGAATGTGGCACTCTCCTACCCAAAAAGTGGTGACATTTCCCTTCTCTTTTCTGATCCTGTCTGGGCTGGACTCTGTCCATCCCAGGAGACAAACTTAGTCGAATGTTAAGTGAGCCAGCCAAAAATTGCTTTAGCTGTGGTGCTCTAACCTCCCTTTCCTCATCTCTCCATTACTTAAATCAGTCTCTAATTTGATCCTGTTGTCAGAAGAAAAGCAGTATAAGAAATATCAGATGTATCCTATTGTAAGGACTTATATTAGCAGGGTTGTTTTGTGGGGTTTTTTTGGTTTTTTTTTTTTCAGGAATATAGACTACCCTCGTTACCCAAAGCAGTACCCATTGTTACAGAACACAAGGTCATGTTACTCCTCTTGTTAATTCATCAAATTATATCTTAAACCAAAACTTTTTAGGTAGCTCTCCTGCGATTCCTCTCACAAAACTGAGAACCTTTTACCATTGCTAGTTCTAGTTTCTAGACCAGATTCATCACTATTTATTCTTGTGATTACATTGTCCTTTTGCTTAAAAATAGTTCTTTTCCTCCTCTGGTGTTTACCTCCAGGTTGTATTTATAGAGTGCTCATATCCCTTCTCGGCCTTTGTTTTGTACATTCACACAATGCAAGGAATGTCTCTTCCATCAGTGCTAAACAGAACTTCCTACTGAATCTGAAGGAGAGGGGTATTTGTTAATCAGCACAACTCGGGGACCAGCATTAGCCATCTTTGTATGACAGTAAATAATACATAGACCCAGTACATGAAGTCGTACGTGCAGGTGTATATGGAAGCCTTGATGCTACAGAAGTTAAAATAATGACAAACGAAAAGCAGGAAGGGAGATATGGAGATGCAGAACTGATACAAAAAGAAAGATGAAGCAGTCCACCCAAGGTCACAAGAAATCCGTGGTATGAGGCAAGAGACAGACCCCCATCTCCCAGCCTCATACATAGGTGCTTCCAGCCTCTGCGTACAGCTTTATTTGCAAGGAGTTGAAATGATGCTGCCCACGAGCAGAATGTACATATGTCAGGCTACAGATTGTTCAGACGTGTAAGCAGACTATATATTCTCTCAGCTGCTAATGAAAGTGGCATAGGAAAAGCCGCCTGTCGTGGTTTAAGCCCAGCCGGCAACTCAGACCCACTCGCAGCCACTCACTTGCTCCCCCCCTTCTTCCTCCCCCTGCTCCCAAAGGGATGGGGAGGAAGATGCCTTATGTACCTGTTGGAGAATTTTAATCAACATCTTTGGCTCCTAGGAAGCAATATATGAAACAACAGGTGAATATAAGCTGTCTGCTGCAGCAGGAACTTCCTGTTGTGAAATCACAGGCAAATTGGAAATACCACTAGCACTTACAGTTACATGAAAGACAAATAAATGCCAAGATTAGAACAAGATTAGTTGGTTGTCATGTACATGTGGGCTTTCATAGTCCTTCAAAGACTTGTATGTACTGTCTGCTAAAGACAGTGAAAATGCCTGAGAATTTTCAGGGCCAAGGTTTGTTTTTTTTTGTGGAAATTCGACCTTTTCTGATTGTTTTGTGTTTAGACTTTTCCCCTTCCCTAGCAGTGTTTCTCTGTGGGATGTTATGCTGTTGTATTCTAGTTACAGATAGTTGCAATGAAGTTACATAGTAAGAAATTTGTAAGCTATAGAGCTGATATCCCAGAGTCATAATGCATTGATCTAGGTATATAGGATGTACACATGAGCATTTTATTTCTGCAGAGTGGGATGTGCTCTGTCAGCCCAGCTGTTAATGTTTCAATTAAGATATGTAAGAAGGCAACGTTGCCGTGGGATAGTTACAACTAATTACAGCTCTGTCCTCACACTAGTAGAGCCTTCTTGCTATATACAGAGTACTTTTGGTCACACATTTGAAGAGTATGCACTTCTAATTGAGGACAGATGTTTTCCAAAAGTATCAGACTTAAGCAGAAGCTGAAATAGGAGAATCACAGAATGGTTTTCATAAATGACTGAGGCATTTGAAAGCCAACCACCTGCTGGCTTTGAAGAGGACCTCAGATCTTGGGTGCTTAAAGCTCCAATCCTCGGAAGACACTCGAGTATCTACTTCCCATTCAAGTCAAATGGGACTGAGTTCCCATTTGAAAGGAAGGCTTGCACTCCTATGTCATGAGAAAATCCTAGTCTAGATACCTTCTCCATTTTAAGTGATTCCCATGCAACCTGTTTTCATTTTTTTATGTAACTTCTATCATTTCAAACTTTTCTCTGAAATAAGTGTGAAATAAGTGATGCATTTACATGCTGTAAAACAAAGAGAACTACTTTTGCAGCAAATACTGCAAAATTAGTGACATCTCAGTTATTTACAGTACATCCTGGGGTCTTACCAGTGACAGCACTGGTGTTTTATGAGTTGAAACCTTTAAAGAGATTATGCTTTCCCTGTAAATCATGCTACCTCATCTATTTAATTGCCAACATATTGAAGCAGGTTACACAGTTTATGCTGGGTACTTAATTCAGAATGACATTAAAATGGCTTATCTACATAGGCAGTTTAAACACACCCTCACTGTCTGACTTGGACAGCTGGCAGGATTGTAATTACAGGTTGGAACCTACAGCTTCCTGTACTGGAACAGTAATAAATGAGTTTTAGGCAACTCTCTGCTTGGTTTGCCTTACATTCCAGGCAGCATTACTATAGGGGTTGGTGCCCATGTTCTGGCCAGGTCCAAGCCCAGTGAAGCTCCGTGTGCTGTTTCACTTCCAGTGAAGCTCTATGTGCTATTTTGACAGAAAGTTTTCTCTACCATTCCCTCAGACCAATTTCTTCTGTAAGGAGTAAGCACTACGGTCAAAATACAAACCCATACATTAGACAAGCTGAAACAGACACAGGTACAGAATTTCCCCTCTGTCGTGCTTTGTGAGAACTTGGAATTGTTTTGGGAGCTGAGGTGTGGGAACTTCTTGATTTGACTGTACAGTGTGGTCACACTGTTTCCAGGAGTTTCTGGGTTTGTGCAGCACTTGGCACATGTGGCTCTTGTCAATGGTATTAGCTCTTAGACAGCATTGTCATGCTCTGATGTGAGAGGGAGTGGGAGCGTGATAGCTGCTGGTACAGGACAGGTTCTCTGTTGTTTCTTGTCGTTGCCTAGTTCATAAAATAGAAGTGTTACCATGGAATAACTCCTATCCCTCCTGGTCTAAATAAGTTTTGTGACTATAATTGTGTTTCAGCAAGTGACATGTAAATGAATTCCTATATTTACCACTATTCTTAAGGTTGCTTATTCTCATTTCCTCAATAGTGGGACTTTGCTTGCCTCAAACGGAGAATTTGGTTCCAGCCTTTGGAAGAAGTTACAGATTTGCCTGATAAATGCAAAGGCATACACTGATGTTTGTGTAGTATTTTAGCAGTGCATTCTGATTTAAAAGAAAATCATTCATATAACAGAATGGGTTAATTAGACTGAGGACTGGCTAACTGGCAGTAGCAAATTTTTGTAGTACTTATCTCTGTAACATCATTGAATGGTGGTATGCATGGTGCTGGGACCAGGATTACGTTGTTACTGTCCAACATCTTCCTTAGTAGGAAAGCAAACAGAGAAGTATCAGATGACAAAGTTGTCTTTATGGTGTAAAGACTGGTGAAAGGGTAATTAACAAAGTAGGCAGGGGAGTTATATAAACAGATCTGGATCATTAAGTTGGATCCATTCAAACAAATTACACATAATTACACAGTTTAGAGACAATGAGTGGGCAACATAGCCTTGGGAACAGTTTAAAGGGCGTGATGGGCAAGCAAGTCAACCTGCTACAGTAACAATGGAGAATAGTGAGAACTGGGCCAAAGAAAGTACTGAACACTGTAGACAGCATCATCAGTACCCATGGTGGAATTCTTCCCATAGGTCTGCCCCATGAATTTTATAGGCACTATTGGAATATTGGAAAAAATCCAAAAGAAAAGACTTCAGGAAAGGCGAAACTGTCTAACTGCAAAGATTTAATGAGTTTATTTGTTCAGTATACCAAAAAGAAGAATGTACCAAGACATAGCTGTAGGGAAGTATATATCTTCCCCAGGGAAATACTGAATAATATAAGGGGTTTTAACCTCATGGAAGAAACTATAACAAATGCTGGAGATAGAAGCCAGGCAGCACTAACTGGAAATAAAGGCTTTGTTTTAAAAATGAGCGATTCATTACACGAATAAGATAAAGATGTTACCAATATATGTAGTTCACCTTTTGCTAACTTTGGACCAAAGCCTTCTAGAAGACAAGTTTTAACTTTATTCTGTTATAGCAGAGTGAAATTATACAGCTCCTGATGGGAGCTGAATGAGACTTTAGGATGCCCTTGTCTGGATATTCTCCCTCTATGTCCTGTTTCTCAGGCACTTGGATCTGTGGATTTCAATACCTCTTCCCGGGCAGAAGCAGTAACAGACAGGACTTGTGTGCATTGATTTCCACTGGGGTTGTAGGTTTGGTGCAGTCTCATCCCACTGTTGCAATGTGGTCCCTCCACCAGCATTACCACTTCCATCCAAAAGCTCTGCAGATCACTGAACTATGCAGGGCGTTTCTGACCCCTGTCCTCAATGTCTCCTTCTTTAACACATGTCTGAGTTGAATTAATGCCCGAGGCCTGAAGAAAATGCAGGTCCACAAAAGTTCATTGGCCAGAAAAAGTTACTTTCAGCATCCTAAAAGATGCCTGAACTGGGTTGTGGCACCAGCTGAGGCTGGGACTAGTATCTGGACTGTGGAGCTAAGTCATTTCTTGGGCTGCTGCCAAAGGCCACAAGCCTGGGACAAGTCTACAGATATCCGTGCAAATGTGAAACCTCAGTGTTTAATTAGGTGTTCACCCCAAACCCAGCCGCTTGATGGGGAGGTGGGGTGGTGGTGGTGCATAAGATGCCTTATAAGACTTAATTAAATTGTAGGCTAATTCCTAAATCTGGACAACATTTAAAAGTGGGTAGTTGCAGTGTTTCAGACAATATCGCACTCCAAAATGTTTATTATTTCAAAGAAACACTTGAACAGTGAAGGCTGTATGGGCCAATTGCCAGTCCAGGAGAGCCACTAGGCTGCTGTTCACTGCTAAGAAACGTGGAGGGCAGGAGAGCAATGTGATTTTATATGGGCCATGGCAGGAATGAAACCATGCTGAAATGCAGGTTTGCCTGAAGGAAGGTGGGTAAGGAGAGGAAGCAGTCCTTGTCAGTACAAGGAAGCATTGAACAATAAGGGGAGGAGCAGGCTAAAGAAATTCCTATTCCCCAAGAGTTTCCTTTTAAGCGCAAGGTGGGTGTGTCTCCCTCCAACATAAAACACATCCTAAAATAAACATGCACAATTATTTGTGAATGTACACATTCCTTATGGAGTGTATGTGGCAGAGTTGTTTTGTGTCCAGGACCTTCAAGTGGCTCAGACAGCAAAGGAAGCAGAAATTGAAGCAGAATGAAATTGTGGTGGTAAAAGGCAAAGCAGTACTTTCTTTTTGGTAATTATTTGGGTTATTTTTTAAACAAATACTTGTACTTCTTCCTCCTAGTTTAAGGAACTTTACGAAAGGCAAGATCAACACACAGAGGAGTTAGGAAAAAACTATGGAAGGAATCAGTAATGACCAGTAGCTGGCACAAGTGGGTAAGAGTAGGACATCGCAATGCCTGTTATTACCATGCTGTGAGCAGGGTCCATTATCTTAAGCTCTCTTCCACTAGCAATGTTACTGAAGGTATCAGAAGGAAAAGATCTTGGTTGCTTTTGCTGTAGACATTTATCAGCGGAGGGAAAGTGCGTAACTGTGTTTAAGCTATACTTTTTTAAGTGGATGTCTGCATAGTTGTTTTACATAAAGGAAATGAGTTCCATACATTTTGTCTCAAATTTGTTTATAAGGCAAAGTTTGGGAGATCCTGACATTCTTTACAGTCCAGTCTTTTTCTCATTACTCAGTGTTTCAGTACAGACACTCTATCTGACAAGAACAAGGATGAGAATGCACAGTCTGTGCTCAAGCCTTGTCACATCCCAGGTATGGAGTTGGTATATCCCAGGAAAAGACAGTCACTGCAGGAAGTGGTTTAATACCTCCACAGTGATGTTTCTTCCTTGGAGTTAATCCTGAAACCGCCTCATTATGGTAGTAAGGGGTCCATTGATTTCTGGTGGGAAAGGTGTAGGGGCTCAGTTTTAGCTGATTTCATGGATTTTACTAACAGAAAGTTAGTTTAGGATGTTCAGTTGAAATCAGTTGCAATAACTGACGTAAAAATCCAAAAGGGAGATCTGGCTGGGGACGGATTTACAAGATACTCGATATACTTATATTCCCTCCCTGTTTTTAACTGGCAAGTTTTCAGCACTCTGTAGCCTTTGACTGCAGCAGACTTGCTGCTGGCTGCAACAGAAGCAATGGTACTTCAGTGACGGGCACGTTTGGCACATAATGTTTCCAAAATAATCTGGAGGGGAAGTTTAGCTGCCCATTCTGTGATTTCAATAACGGGACATGCCCTGCAGCTCAAGGCAGCAGTGTATACTGTGAAGCAGCAGCACACGCTACAGTACTGGAGACTGGCGAATATGCAGTTCTCTCTCCCTCCTTTTCCACAAGTTGTTTTAAGCCTCCATCACATGAGGCTGGACTAGATAAAACCCAGATACAGAACAATTCTTAATCAGTACATGTGACAAGGCGCCTGATTAGAACAGACTTTTCACTCCTTCTGCGCTAAAATCACTGGCTCAGTTTTAAACTTAGACTAAATCTCTCTGGTGTCTCGTAATTCTAGAAAGACTATTTTCTGACTACACCAGAATGCCAAATTGTCAGCATTTTTCTGAGTGCAGGAAGAAATTTCAGCAAGGTTAAGCAGATCAGAAGAAACAGCCTCTTACATCTCCCAGAGTCTAACCAAACAAATATGCCAGCATTAATTTAATACAAATTACTTCAGTTGAAGTAAGATAACAATAAGGGAAGTACCATGACACCAAATACTGAACAACCAGAGAATCATTTTTAAGCAGTTTGCAGTCAGTATTACTTAATTTCAGCATGGTGCACAGCTGAATTTTAATTGTGTTCACTTCTAAATGTCAAAAGTCAGCATTCCAAAATACTCAGAATGTAACAGCACAGTAGCTACACTTCCTGAAACTTATACCGTGATTTAGGATAGGATTTTGCATAGGAACCATGTCCCAAATGGTGTCTCTTGAGATGATGTTCCCCTAT
>NW_009916909.1:82793-86898 GCF_000696875.1 Nestor notabilis | reverse complement strand
TGTAGGGAATGAAGATTTTGCACGAAGAATTGTTCCTGTCTCTCTCATGGTGAAATAGTTTGTCCTGTGCTTTTTCTTACAATGGAAAAGTAAGAAACACATCCTTTTCCACTAGAATGTGTTAATTAAAAATATAAAAAGAATTAAAGATTGCTGATGGACTGACCATGTAGTCACCTATTGATGTCTAGGAAACATTAGTAAGAGCAAACTGCTTCTCTTCTTACCATCTGTGACCATTTGGTGTGCTGGCTTCTTTACACCACCTATTTATCTCATCTAAAATCTCATGAGGGAAGATCCCTATTGTTGCCTATTTATGTGGCTTTTCAGTATTTCATTTAGTTATTTAAAGAATATTCATTTCAGGACCAAGACAGCTAGAAATGGCTGTGGCATGTAAACTGCACTGTGAGTAAGATGGCCATATATGACTTAATACATCTAGCTTCAATCTAGCTAATTGTCAGTCTGCTTGAATTCCCTTACACGTGAATCAGCACTTCCACTAGAAATAATTTAGAGACCCTGGCTGGCCTTAATTTACAAGATGATTCACTTTTTAAATGTGTATTTTCAGAGCAGATTGTACCTGCAAGGGATCCTAGGTTCCTCCAAGGTTGGAGGATCTTTTCACTACAGAAAGGATTGAAGAGGCTGTACACTGAAAGCTTAAACTAGTAACTCCATGTTTTGGGTTGAGGTATTTCATTCAGTGCATTACAGCTGCATAACCAGTGTAAAGTATTAGCCAAACTTTTAAGCAAACCGTCTTATACCTCAGGATTATGTTGTCTGAAAAACAACAGGTAACTCCATATTTTGCTACCAGGGTAAAGGCAGATGGGAAGCCTGTGTGTCTGGGCATCATGCATTCACTTCGTTAAACCTTGATCTGTTGGTAGAACTAATTTTGTTCAATGCTGAATTCTGCAAACTACATGTTGAAATTAAAATCATTGCTACAATGTGTTTGTAGTTTGTTATAGGAACGGCTACCATGGCTGAAAGGCATTTCTTTCATTGCAGTGAAACACTTCAGCATCACTGAATCAAAATGTTCATATTCATCTTAGGGCAAAGAGATTTCTGGGGCAGAATCAAGAGGACTCTGATGTTGCTAGTACTTGTGAGTGCAGGGGTACTGTCCATCTGTGGGTAACTGTGTATGGTACGCTCTTGGCTCTGCAGCCATGCATCTTTCTTTCCCCACATGTGCTAAGGCTGCATCTAGTTCAGAGCAGTTCAGTTTTGACCTTAAGCCACGTTCCCTGGAATAGCTACACGTAGTGCTGCCCAGAAGCACAGTGTGTATGCTTCACTGCCAAGTCTCTCTTAAGAGCTGAACCTTTTATTGGTTGGACACCCTTGGCTTTAGAAGGCACTGGTATAATATAAAGTCTACTGTAGGATACATTCTGCTGGCTTTGATAAGAAACTAAGATGACTAACACGACTTATCTCTCTTTTCTCCAGAAATCACAAAGCCACCACTAGCACCGAAACCAAAGATTATTGGTCATCTTTCTCCAGTAACTGTCTCCAAATTTTCTCCTTCACTGCCAAGGGCTGATATTCTTCATAACCCAAACTCTATGTTGAGGGGTCCCAAACCACCTATTGCTCCCAAGCCAAAATTCTCAGCTGACACTGAGGGCAAATCAGGTGTTTATACCAACAATAACTTAAATAAACGCTCAAATGCAAACCTGGTATGTCTTGATGGAGAGCTGTATGAAGGAAACCAATGCAATGCTGATTGCCCAGAATCTGAGGCAGATAATGAATACATTGTAGTTCCTGAAGCTCAGCTGACCAGCAAAGTCTGTAATGACTTGGAACATGAGCGTGATCAGAACCTAGATTCCTCTCCGGAGAATGAAGTCTTGGGAACTCCAGAAGAGGCAGAGAAGGAAGAGAATAACATTGCTAACGATGAGGATACCAGTGATCGAGAAGTCACTGAAGATGAGAACCATAACTCTTCAGATATTGCTGAACCAATGGAACCACACTCTGAAGAGTCAACCAGAGACTGTGACCAGTCTGAAGCACTTTGTGTGGAGCCCTCAAATGCCCCTGCTGGGGATAGTGATGCTTCCAAAAATGTAGATGAGGAAGAGGAAGATGAAGGTAATTGTAGTGAAACCAAAAACAAGGAGGAAACTTCTAACAACCTGGAACTGGTTAAGGACAACAGTGATTTTAAGACTGACACTGATAATATTTTAAGTAGGCATGAGGAACAAATGGGTGATATGCATAAAGATACCACTGTAATGCCACTACCTGCAGATCAATCAATCCCAAGTTGTGAGAAGGCAGGACAGGAGGAGGAGGAACTGCTGGAGATTTTAGAAAAGGGAGATGGGTGTCTAGCACATGATGGTGACCACCACAGTGCACATGCAAAGCTTGATTTGAACACAGAAGGGGAGTTAGAAAATGATGGCTGTGCAAGCCCCAACATGCTGCCAGATGAGGCCAATGAAGAAATTGCTCCTGGCTTAGAACCATGTAAAGATGAACCCAGTGCTGAGGGTGGTTTAGGAGAGTCCATCCATCAAACGGTAGCTGAAGAGGAGGAAGCAGACCCAAATGAGCACAATAATACAAACACAGGAAATGCCAGTGTTGGCTGCCAAATCACTGAGAGGAGAGGTGAGAAGACATTAGAGGTAGCCTGTGAAGCAAGCAAAGACTGTGGGAAAGGAGAAGAAGAAACTGTGAATGCAGAGAGTATGGATGATAGCTGTCAAATTGCTCTGTGTGAAAATGAATGTGATGAGGAAATACCTATGGAACATTCAGAGGAGAATCTTCAAACAGAAGGGACCTCACTGGCTGAAGATGGTGTGATCTCTGAAAGTCTACCTACTAATCCAGGGATGGGGCCAGAGTTGGAAAATGTGACTGTTGAAGAGCATGGTGAATGTATGGTGGAAACCTCTAAGTCAGATAAGCTGCAACTTGAAGACAATGAGGTGGAAGCAAACAGCCTCAGCCAAAGTGTCCCAAGTCCATCTCAACTGATACTACTTGAGGAAGACTTAGAAGTCTGTAAGCATGGCGAAATGAACATAGAATGTGGGGCCAGACGTGTCTTGCATGAAAATCTAGCAGTCCCTGAAGTGGTGATTGTGCCTGAAGAATCAGAGGAAAAAGAAACGAGCAGTGATTCCCTAGATGACCCTTATGTGCTTCCCACGGAAAATGAAATTGCTTATGATGGGCAGGCTGATTTAGGAGCTGATCACAATAAACGGGACGAATTAGGCACGGATGGTGAAAACAACTTGCTGCCCATTGATCGTAAAAGCATTGTCACTAGAACACGGTCGCTCTCTGGGAAAATGCCAGGCTATGTCCCAGAAACAGTTCCAGAAGAAAATGGACCTGAAACTGATTTGCCATCTTCCCACAATGGCCCTGGGACAGATTTAAGCAATAGCTTTTTTTCAGTGGAAGGGAAACCAGTGGAAGCCAACAGAGCATTACCAACGAAGTCAAGACGTTTCCTTTTATATCCTCGATCTTACTCTGTTGAGGGGAGAGAGATACCTGTCTCTGTTTACAGAGAAAGTGATGGCTGTGTACTGGACGATGGTAGAATAAAAAGGACAGAAGACAACTTGTCGTTGCCTTGTGTCAATGGTTCCTCAGGTAGTTTTTCACAGAGAAATCATCCTTCGTCATGTGGCATATCTCCTCCATCCTCAGTTGTGGATATACCACCTCCTTTTGAACTTGCCTACATCACCAAAAAGCCAATTACTAAAAGTTCCCCTTCACTTTTGATAGAGAATGATTCACCTGATAAGTATTCCAAGAAAAAGAAATCTTCCTTTAAGAGGTTCCTCACTCTAAAGTTCAAGAAAAAAGCTGAAAGTAAAGTCCATGTAGATGTTAATGTTTCCTCTTCAAGGTCCTCATCAGAGTCCAGCTATCATGGACCTCCAAGGCTGATGGAGCTGGACAGGAGAAGCCTAAGTAGCTCACCTCAACTAAAATCACATGTGGGGAAGCTCCGTGCATCTGAGTCTCCCTCAGCTGTTCTTTTCTATAAGGATAGTAAAAGAAAAGGAACACCCAAGTCCTTCAGCAG
>NW_009916909.1:76775-82686 GCF_000696875.1 Nestor notabilis | reverse complement strand
ATTCCTGCTATGAGCTCCGACTATGAAAACATACAAATTCCTCCTCGAAGATCCATCAGAGCAGGAACTTTTACTGAATTTTTTGAAGATCCCAGCAGGGCAGTATCTGCTGCTAATGAGAATGACGGCTATGTGGATATGAGCAGCTTCACTGGCTTTGAGAACAAGCAGCAGATCACAGACCAGGAAACAGAAAGGTACTGTAATAAATTACTATGTAAGACCTGCTAGCCTTGGCCAAACAGGCAAGGCCTCCCCTGCTAGGTATCAAAGGCAGATCCTCCACATCGCTTGGCTTATACCCCTCTCAGGAAATGCTTACGAGAAAGATTGGAAGAATACAAGATAAGCCTTTATGAGTGGGGGAAAAACAAAAACCAAAACCCAAACAAAAAAAAAACCCATTTAAAAATACTTGGTTTATCCAATGGATCTAATTTTTGTGGCTTGGGGGGAGGGGTGCAGCTTGCTTTGTTCTTCAGTAGGAAAGGTTTCTGACTTCTTGATTGAAGGAAAAGAGAGCCAATTTGCAGGAAGGGGTCCTGCTTCATTTTTTTATTCCTGTCAATTTTTCAAAGCAACCATATACATATAATCTATCTTTCAACATACATCAGTTAAGTACAGACCAGAAAATCCCAAATCATGAGCTAATCAGACTAGACAATTAATTTTAAAAGTTGCTTTAAAGCCTGTCATTATGGCCCTTTGACAGAGCTGCTGATTTATAGATCAGTTAAATAGCTGTCTGAAATCTTGTGCACTGCTATAATAACAAGCTTTCATCCCATTAGATTATTTGCAAACAAAAAATGTCCTTTTCATAGTTACATAGGAGGAATGCACTCAAGACCTTTGAGTTTGAATCTGTCGTCGGGTTACAGCATACAATCAGCGGAGCACAGAGATGTAAATAAGAGTGGTTTCCGTTAAGTTCATGGTAAACAGGTAATGAGAAAATAAGGTGCAAAGCCAATAAATGAAAAGGAATGTCTTTAGTGCAGCTGCATTCTGTTAAATGTGTGAAAAAGATAAACATCTTAGAAGCAAGGTGTTCATGTCCATTTTCATCTATAATTCTTCTAAAGATTTAATACTCCTGTTTCTTTGCAACACTTATTTTTTCTGATCTTCTTCCCATCATTGTGAATGGAACAAACCATGGGCATTTCACAGGTCCCTCTTTTGATGTTTCAGACTTGTGGAGTAAAAGAACTTTAACACCTCTGAATAAGTCTTGCAAAGGATTTCTAAGCAAGAATGACGTACAGTGCTTTGTCTTTCTGAGAAAGACAAGAATTGGCAGGGGTGGGGGAGGTGAGTATGACATGGGGAACAGGGTTGCATTACTGCTTGAGATGTGAACCCAAATGTGCCCAAAGCTGAGGGGTCTGGGATGCAGGCCTGTGGTCCAGCTCTGGAGGTATTGGCTGCCCACAGTGTTGGGAGCCCCAGTGCTGACACTGGGACGTGGTGAAGCGCAGCGGAGCTCTGCAGTGCAGGCATCTCCAGGACAGTGCTGGGCAGAAGCTGTGCTAGCAGGGCCAGCCAGCCCGCTCCTCACACTGCTTTCAGCAGCTGGCACTGTGCACAGCACGCTGACACTTGCATGTGGAAAAGCTGGCCGGTCCTTTGTGTTCATGAAACGCCTCCCATCTTAGGTAGCTCTTAAAGAACCAAGTTAAAAATACTAAAACTACGTCAATTGCTGTGACTTGGGCCCATTTATGAACTTCCTGTGGAAGCCTGTTGTTTCAAAGGGAGAGCCAATCCAAACTGGTTCAGGAAGTCTCAAGGTCAAGGCGTGAACATAATTTTTCAGTCTGCTGCTTGTTGTGCATGCAGTTTTTGCTGTTGGGGAAGAAATGAAGGCTAGGCTCCTGACCAGCCCCTTTATCAAAATAACCAGGGTGGAGGGGAAGAGCATCAGGCACACAGCAATATACATACATTGCTGCTGAGATAGCTATTATTTGCTATATTTGTCAGGATGTTTTGGACAAAGACAAAGCTTTGATGAAATGTAAATGGGCAATACACATCCAGTAGCACAACATACTTGGAGAAACAGTGTATGGTCTGATCATAAAGCAAAGCGAAGCCTACAACTCCACGTACAATGAACCTATTTATGCAAGCATACGTGATGTATGGACATGAATGTTTTATTTCCCCCTAAAGCAGTTCTGCCTAAAGTATCTCTCTATGGATTTAAGCTTTGTAATATGAATACCTATAAAACACAGCTCTACCACAACCATACAGGGATTAAAATTACTTTGAACTCCTGCCTGCTCATATCCTGAGGCATACTTCAACCATTTGAGATTACAAATGTGCTGGATTAAACCCTTGCAATATGTGAGACTTGAGCCCATGAACTTCTCTTTGGAGCATTCACCTGCAGAGCACTGGTATTTAGCATCTGCTGATACCTTATGGAATTGCTACATGCAACTCTTTCATTACATTTCAGAGAACGGAATGTGAGAGTGCTGTAAAAGATTATGCTAATCCAGGAACCTCCAATACTCCGTTTCACTGGGGAAGAGCAAGGTGGGAGGGGGGCTTACAGACACTGACAGGTGAGAAGATTCACTGTTTAATTTTCTTGCTTAAAAGGAAAGACCACATGGAGTAGATTTAAACCAATAATTTCTAATTAGAAGCAATCAAGTTTATAGAAAAAAGTACAATAATGAAAGCGTTCTAGAAATATATCTTAATTTAGAAATACCATTGTGAGAATAGAACTGGGAATATTGCCCCCTGAAGTGCAGTTATTGTGTATCCCCAACATTTAGCTATGTGGTATCAATAATTAAACTCTGATTCAGGCGTATGGCAGTATAGATCATCATTAGCCTTCTGTACAGTGTAGAAATAATGGGATTATGTGGAATTGAACAAAATTCCCCTGATCTCTCTCCAATCCACATAGCCTGAATCAGACTCAATTTTCATTTGCTTTTCAAAAGTCACTTTCTAGCCCCTTTCCTCTGAAGGGTTGAGCTACAAAGTGGAAAGCAACGCAAGCCAATTGTTCTGGCTGAAAGCAAGAGGCAGCTGTGCCCCACCTCTGGGACAGCACACTGTACGCTGTGGCATTGCCTTGTCCCTCAGCAGCTGTAAGTCAGAGTGATTTCACCAGAGTTACTGGCTAAACTTCCATCAGATGAAAGCCAGAATTGAAGTATTCTGTCATGTCTTAAAGAATAGCTTCATTAACCCAGCTTGACCTTCAGAGCATCAGTCATGCACATGGCAGCGTGATAAACATCAAGGGTATGGGAAGGAGACACCTCAAACACTCATTCTGTAGTCTACCACAGTATCACTTCCAATGCTTCTAGGAGAGATGGAGAGAGCCTTTTGTCAGAGTTCTGGTACAGTCAGGAGGATGGCACAGGCTGGGTGCTTTCAGAATTTCATTTCCTCATTTTGCTTTCTACTTGGAGTCTGTAATTTGGATTTACCAGTTTTGCCAAGTCTCAGTCATTCTTTCTGCCTGACATTGGTCATAGCCTCAGTATGCTTTCCTCATTGCCAAAACATTCTGGAGTATTTCGGAATGTTGTGGTTCACATATTCAGTCTGTCATTCAAAAAAATATAGCTATAATTGCAGTTCGCAAAACAACTCTGCTCTGTTAGAAAAGAAACCAGAATTGTTTTAAAAGGGTGGTCTGCTTTGCTCAAATTCACACACTTAAACTCATTCCAAGAGTATGAGAGAGCTGGGAAGGTTTCTGTAAAGGATATTAGAAGAGCTTAGGAAGTCTATTCATGACTGGTTAGTGATGCCTTTCATTCAAAAATTAATTACACAATCAACCGAGACTTTAAAGGATTTTACAGAAGATGGCTGAGATTAGAGTCTGGCCCTGCAGATCTCTATTGCTTGTATGCAAAAAGCACTTTTTCTTTTTTTTTATATAATAAATGTTATTACCATTCTTTTCCTTTAAAGGCTTTTACTCTTTAATAAGAGGGTAAGTAGAAAAACCTTCTTCCCCTCTAGTGATCACTGGCCCCATGTGCTTTAGTCACATATAGTGTGTTTGTAAAAGCCTATGTAAGAAAATGGGTGAGAAAGAAAAAGGGCATAAAAAGCAGATAGTCTGCATGCTAGAGAATTAACTGTAGAGCTCATACCATCCATTGTCTATGCCTGAACTATGTAGTACTCAAAAGCCCTTAAAAACAAAACGCTGCCTGTTTGGGAGGTTACTGTCATTAAACCATGAACACAGAGATGCTAATTCCCTGCTACGTTGAAGTCCTCAGTAGATGCTGGCTTTATTAGCAGCTGGACTCCATTCTGACGGCTACTTTTCTGATCAAATTACAGTGCCGAGAAGGAGGAGTGTGTACATGTGGGCATCTTCATGTCTTGAGGGCTTATAAGACTGGGTAGGTTTCTTTGTCTTCTCTGTTTACATTATATGAGCCAGTAACACATGTCAGTGGGGCTACACAAGAGGAGAGTCTGCTGTGTATTGCAGATTTGCCCCGGATAATGGTTATGCAGCATAGACATGATATTGGTGTGATTTAAGCATTCCTAGCACCACACATTAAAAAAACATGGACTGCAGACAGGGTGATGAGACTGCAGATCAGCAAGATGCACCCTGTTTGAAACGGTCAGGTCTTTTACTGTTGCTGAGTGTTCTACGCATGCCTTTCTCCTCTGCCACCCCCACCCTGAGCCTTACTGAGAAGATTTATTGCATTACAGATTGCACATTACAATTCTGCTGCCTTTCCAGAATCCGCTGCTCAACAGCATGGGGACTGTCTCTGGATTAGATCTGCAACAAAACCAGCAGAATGCTATTGCATTTTAATGCAAATCTAATCTAGTAGTTTATGGTTTGTTGTGCTGCCCAGCAAAGTTATTTATAATGTACAGCACATTTTTAATTATCCTACAAAAATTCTTCTTTTACAGGACCCAAGAGGGGTTAATGTAAAAACTGCCTTAAAGATTTGCTGGTCAGTGGCTTACAACAATTAATTTTATCTTGATAGGCCAATTAGAGTTAATGGATGGAAGAACATGTTTAAGAGGCAGTCTGTTTTGCCAAGACTCCTTTAAAAAGAGCTAAGAAAAGGACCCTTTCACTTGAGTAATTGGCTGGATTAATTAGATGCTATCCTTAAAAGGCCTGGAGCAAGCAGATTTAGACCTTTCACCAGTGAACACCTTCTGGTGCTCTGTCTTTTTTGTGCTTATGCTACGTCAGCTTTATCAGTATCACAAGGATGTCTCAGACTTCTTCTTAAAGGAAATACCGGTAGGTACTAGAGAACTGAGACAAATCATAGTTGCCTGGATTCAGCAGTCTCCAGCTATTCTCAGCTGTCTCAAATTAAATACCTCTTCGGTCTGGTGGAAGTTTGTCTTTGTGTCTTGAATACATTTAGTAAGTCTGGGCCAAAAACTCGGGTATTAACCCACTACATGTCCCTGATGGGCCCTCTGGGCAGGTGGACCTGCCCAGCACTGCTAGTTTAGTGTTTGTGATGAAAGCTTCTCAGGAAGGCTGGTTGACCCTCTTACATTCCAGGTATCAGACTGCATTCTTAGTTCTGAGAGCTGGCTAGAAGAGCTCAGCAGTCTCTTCCTTAGCACACGTGCCTTCAGAAGTACTGGACTGGATACAGTACAATGTATCTTTTGAAGTCAAGTCTTCTGGATAAGGACAATATGTGAGCTAAAACTGAGCACCTCAAAATCTTTCCTTTAAACTTTCTGCCTTCACACTGTCAGGCTTAAAAAAATCCAGACAATGACAGTGAAGTAAAAATGCATCACAGTGAACACACTCGGGTAGAGAGCCACGGTGAGAGCGGCACACAGCGAGGTGGCAAAAATGTAAAAACACTTTCTAGACCGTGCTAGACAA
>NW_009916909.1:58985-76744 GCF_000696875.1 Nestor notabilis | reverse complement strand
AGGGAAAAACATTGCTTCAGTGCCTGCAAGAGATTAAGTAACGTGTGTCTGTGTAACTGAAAAGCTCAGGAAAAGAGGGGGGAAAGGAAAGAAAGGAATTCTGTAGTTCCCAGCATTTATTCTGATTGTTTCATTTGCAAGGGCCGGCGGGGGGGGGGAGGGGGAGAGCGGGAAGATAGAGCTACTGAAGTAAATTCAGAACTAAACCATAGTTGTGAATTGCAGAATGAAGTTGGTTTTGATTTTCCAGAATTATTGGGGGTGGCGGGAGCAGAATTCTTTAATAAATCAATCCCAGCCAAATGTCACAAATCAACACAATTTTTAATCATTCCAAGCCTGATTTTTCAACTAAAAAAGCCTCAGCCAAGCAAAACTGCAGCCAGCTCTAACTGTAATCTGGCAACTGAAACTGACATTTTAGGAGGCAGAGGAGAGAGCTATTGAGCACTTCCACTCAGCCTTAGGTATTAGCAGTTCAGCTGTTTCTCTCTTTCTGGACATATCCTGCTTTAACCACTGGGTGAACCTCTGAAACACAAGAAAATTCAGTTCACTTGATGTTTTGCCAAAACATCAGGGAATAAAACCCAGTTAGAAGGTCTTGGTTAGTTTAGAATTGCAGGAGCTCTGTTTGTTTTCCTGGTGAGACTGCAGGGTAGTTGAGTCTCAAATCCAGTAAGTGCTTTTAAGTCCAAAGGGAGTCCATACTGGAAGGATGACCTTCCAGTAATATTAAGAGGTTTCTTAGTAGTGTCAGTTCCTTTTCTGTGTCTCCAGATCTCTCTGAAAACTGATAGGAAAGGCTGCCAAACCTCCCTGACCTTCTGACAGGGAGGTGTTGATGCACACCCAGTTTGCAGGAGCTCAGGAACTTTAAAACCCAAGAGACTGGGCACTGCTTTGTTCAAGACTGGTCTCTGTGAGGGGGAGAGAAGCATTTTGGACACAGTTTCCCTTACACTGCCTGAGGTCACTGAGTCTTGCAGCACCAGCACTCAGAACTACTATTACAATGATGCAAGAAAAAGCATTTTTCAGTGTTTTCCTACCCCACGACCAAATGGAAGGATGAACCTATGCTGGCCTGAGAGCAACAGCTTAGTTTTCAGCTTGTGTTTCAAAGGATCTACTGTCTGAACCTCCTCAAATTTTTCCTAGTAGCAAAATTATTTGGGGGATCTTGGCTTAAGGCTAAGACACATTTAGCATAAACTGCCACAGCTTCAGGAAGTCTCTGTGGGAGAGATTTAGGCCAGGACTGATCATCTATGAAAACGGCCCTCAATAGGGAAGGACATTTTGGTCGATAACAATAAAGGTTGTATAATCTGTACAAATTCCTTTGTGGCTCTGGCTGCAAAATAGTTGGACTAATGCTGATGGCAGTAAGAGAGGAGTTTCTTCAGTCTCGCTCGGGTAAAAAATACTTTCTCCCGGCTTTTGGGTTGTTTTTTGTTGTGGTTGGTTGGTTGATTGTTTTTTTTTAACGGGGAATATTACTGTTGTCCTCTGGACAGCTTTCCTTCTGATCCCAGCTGAAGTGCATTTTACCTCGGGTTTGTTCCCAGACCTGACTGCATGGTGACCCTGCTAGTACAGGGAAATGACAACTCCTCTCCCATCTTAAAGAGTCCTGCAGGGGAGCACGGTGTTCATTATGTTGAACTTACTGTATTTTCCATGGAAAATATGGAATAACGAGCTGGCAATAAAATGAAAATAGACCATAGACCATAAAGACTCTGGTTCCAAGTTTGTGTGACTAGGTTACACCACCAAAAATAAACAAAGAAAGAATACTCAGGAACATACCCCTGATCTCTGATATGTGCCATTTCATCAGTTAGTTTCTTTTTGCTAAATGTATCATCTCTTTCTAACTGGATTTGTTGTCCCGAAAACAGGGTCCATCGCCCAGTGTGCAACAACCAATTCACACACAGAGCTGAAGCATTTGTTTACCCCCAGTTTGCACAAAAAAGGGGTGCGAGGTGGTATCCCGCAGAGCTGGCCCCACCCCATGCCAAATTCACAGATTTAGACTCAGACTATGGTGTTAAAACAATTTAAGTTGATCTATTCCACTGCTGCCTTGTCCTAGCCTCCTCCTTGACCATGGCCACGTCCTCTTCTACATTGCTTGTTTGACCTCACTGAGACAGCTAAATGTACAAAACCTATTCACTTTTCTGGTGCTGAGTTAGTTTCAGGTTGAGGACCCAGGCCATGCACACTAGCTTTATTGGTCAAATGGTAATGGAAGCACATCCTGATCCTCCATCCTACAGCTGTGCTGGCAGGTCTCTGACTGTATGAGTTTTGCTCCCTGGAAAGTGAACCGATAAATGTGGAGCAAATCCTAAATTTGTCTGCACATAGAACACTTTATTACAGAGACAGAAGCAAGATTAAGCCACAGAAAATCACTCGACGAGGGCCAGCTCTTGTCTTTTCCTGCTTCAAGCTGTCATAACTTGGCCATGGCTTCTGGCCATGTCATTACACAAGGTCCCTGGGCTGACAGATCTGATGCTACTTCTGTTACTTCTATTGCCAACTCACCCCAGAGCTGGGCTGCATATTCCACACTGGTCTTCTTGCTGAGCTCTCTGCACATCTGCAAGTCAATGAGGATGCCCCCTGAAGAATGCTGGCAAGAATCTGCTAGTTTAGCCTGTCCAGGAGGTGTAAGCAGGGGATCTTTTGATCTGGAGGGGGACAGAGGAACTCTCTCTCTCGAGGAATTAGGGAGGCTGTGTTTAAAATGCTTCTGAGGCTTGTTCCTCTACCCTTATTACATGGGGTGCTGTCTCATGGCAGAGGTCATTCCTCAACTTTTCTTGTTCCTTCCCGGTTTATAAGGCATATTTTACTCCTCTTACTCCTAGGTCAGGAAGTGTGTCACAAATTGTCTGTCTGTCTAACCATTTAGACTTGTTTGTTGCCTTAATGCATGCAGCAGAGGAAAGTTCTAGCCTTCAGATAAAGAGATTCCCTGATACTGCTAACATTTAAGCATTAAGGATTCAAGCTTTGATACTTTCTCTATTTTCAGAACTGGTCAGTATCCCAGTTCTGGAGCTGAACAATAAAGATACAGGAGTGCTAAACATCTTATTTCAAGCAACAAAGTTTTGTGTACCTGTGTCATTGTTATAATCTACCTGCCATTTGAGTGCCACGAAAAATTCTCTTTCCACTTTCCATTAAAACCTGATGTCACGCGAGAATCCAGATCAAAGTACATAGTATTTTTTTACCTTCTTACATTGCTTTAGCCACTTCGATGGACTTGGCTGTTTCGAGGCGAACGTATAATGCAGATCTTAGAGCTTGAATTTGAAAGGAACAGGCTGATAGGTTTACAATATTTCATCTTGAAAATGTTAAATATCACTTAGGGGTCCCACCCAAATCAAAATTCTTGGGTTTAAAATTAGCACCTGAACGTCATCCTATAAATCCACCTCATTATGGCTTTTTTTCCCCATAAAGTTTACTTTGGGAACCATTAGTAGTTCACAACCTCAAAATCATTCATCAAACCTCAGAAAGCTTGACAGAATATAACCAGATTATTGTTCTGATTTATTGTAAGTTGAAACCAGTTCTGTATACATGTATGCAATCCTGCACAGGAGCTACTGGTTGGTTTGTTCTTTTTCTGCAGAGTTGGTAGGTTGGGATGCAGTTTGACACCTTATCAGCAGCCATTGCTTCTATACCTCTCCCTTAACTCGCTTCTAACCTCAGTACTATTCTCAGTCTGAGGCACATGTCAAATGAAGGGTTTATGACAAGTTACTGTGAGGCTAATTGTCTGATTGCAGGACATAAATGTGTAAAGCACTGTGTGAGGTCTCTTTGCCAGCTGCTTCTGAAGGTACTCACACTGCATACTTGGGCATGTTTATACCATTGGCTCTGAAAGACTGATGTTACTGCATTGAAAGGGACACCTTAAAGCCATAGAAGTGTCATTTCCACTTTGGAAATGCCCATTGCAAGTCACAGGTGTCTACTGTTCTAATACCACTTTTGAAATTCCATGTTCTGCCCTTATTCCCCATGTGCATGACCATCTGTTTGGTTGAAATTCAAATCAATAATTCTATGACAATGCTTAGAGATAATTCTCTTATTTGGACTCATTATCATGCAAGGTGTTTGTAACTTCATTTCTAAGCAAGGCATTACTTGCAAGAAATTCACAGATTGTCGGAGTATCCCAGCAGATTCAGACTTTGTCAGGTATTGGTGGTGTGTTCATGCTACTTCTCCTAATTTAAGAATAAAATACACCTCTTTAAAAGAAAGAAAAGAAAAACTGAAAACTGGCATTACCTGCTTTGGAAGTATCATTTTCTCTGACATCTAAAAGTTGTGTCTTTCCTGACACAACTCTGAACAGCTTCAAAAAAAGTCCAAGAATGTTTCCCACCGCAAAGCCAAGCCCTCTGTCTTCCACCAGTTCTGCTGTCTTGTGGAACCGGGTGCCAAGAATTCAGATTTCTAGTAATATGTAGATCACTAAAAAATCCGGCTGCAGCAAATGATTATTAATTCAAGTTCAGTTTTGTGTTTGTATTTCACTGACACCGTTTCTAAGCTGACATCCTACTTTGAGTTTTCACTTCTATTACCACTCAAGAACTATATTAAGCTGGATCTTCTGAAAGGATTATGATGAGTTGGATCCACTTGCTGCTGTAAGGATCACATTTGTCTAACTGACACCTAATCACATCTCAGTCCAGGCTAGATTCCAGAATCAATAGTGTAGTCCCAGCTGAACCATGTGTGCAGAAGTATAGAGCAGCTGCTGTATTGTACAAATGTGAAGACACTATGGAACAGGACTTGCCAAAATATTCTAGTTCTGTGATTCTTAGCGTAGTCAAAAACCTCCTTGTGCAGCCATGAAACACATCTAGACCCAGGTTTTTACCTATTTAAAACTTTAAAACACTTTATTATGGTTGTAGGTCAGCAGAAGCAGCCCGCCAACACTGGGCATCTCCGGGAGAGCCCACATTGCACTAGAAACATGCCTTTGTTCTGCCTAGCTCCATTTGCAAAACTCCCACATATGATTTGTGCAGAGCACAGTGTCCAAAGCCTTCAGTCTTACTTGCATTTTAAACATGATGTTGCTCTGGGATTAACCATTTATTTTACAGAAATGACAGCCAAAGCACGAAGTTGCTCAGAAACATGCTGAAGATAATGACAAAGAATTTGCAGTAGGGCAGGGGCTTCAGCTTTGCTTCCCAGATAGTGGTCTCCCCACAGAGGTGAACTTCTCATACTGAGAGGACTAGCTGAAGATCACTTCTTACAGGAGAGATTTTCTCCTTATTAATGCACTTCTAGGTGTCTGGGTTATTCTGTCACTGATTTATGAGAGGAATAAGTCTTTCAGAGGAGTCAAGTGAAATCAGAGGGTCTTATTCTGCTCAAAGATCACAAGTATAAATATCAAGTGACTCCACTAAAGTCAGGATGAATTCCTCCCTGTTTTTCACCACTGTATCCTAACTCAGACTGTCACTAAGATAAATATTTTATAGAGGAGAATAGGGCAAAAGTGCTGGGTGGTTTCACTGTCAGAGGCCATTTGTGCTGTGGCTAGGGGTTGCTCAGCAAATCACTTGAAACCCATCCTGATAATTAGTGGATGTTTTCTTTGTTACCTTCTCTCCCTTGACAGATGTGCAATATGGCAAGTTTTGACATGATGCAGATGTCTGGCCTGCACGGCCTGGGAAGGAAGAAATGTTTCACAGCACAAAACAGAGACTTTTGTCACTGCCAAGCACTTTGGTCTTTTCTGACCCTCTCAGTTCTGGTTTCCAAGCATTGCAAGGATTCAGCATAGCGAACGGTTGCCAGAGATGGGGAACAGTAGCATGCTGGAAAACAACAGGGCTGTGATTTAGCAAGTGAAAGAAGAGAAAGAGAAGCATAAGAAGAGCTGTGCTGATTCCTTAAGGAAAACCTCTGCTGGTGCCGTTGGATAGAAAAGGTCTGGGTGCCTGTGAAGCTAATGCTTTAGTGAAAGTAAAAGCTCTGTGGTGGCTGACATGCAATATAAATAATGTGCTCAAAGGAGTCTATAAAGGGCAGAGCTACCTTTAATAATCTATTATGTGTTATCAGCTGCCCCATTGTACCTTCTGCCATGGTGGAGGTTGGGTGCGGTCCAGCCAAGCATCAGCCACTGCTAGTTCATTGCCAGGTCATCTCTAGGGAGGAAGTGTTCCCTGTTTACAGGAAGTGCAGGACAAGGGCTGGAGTGCCAGGCTGAGCACCAGCTGAGGCCACCACCGCTCATGGAGGGGGGTGCCACTTACCCAAGGCCCAAGGATGCTGTGTTTTCTTTTCAGGCATGTCCAGCTTTTAGTGTTGCTTTGTTTTTCTAGTGGGTTTAAGCCACAGGGCTGGGGAGGGGAATCATGCACCTGGAGTACCTGTGGCTGAGCCTGAAACACGGACTGGCTGCGCAGGTTTGTGTAGGTGCCTCCAGCAAGAGCAACCCATCCATCTCAGCACATCTGGGACATGGCGAGTAAAAACTCCCTGTCAGGCTTTCCCTAATCCCTACTCTGCTTATCCTGACCCAAGCTGGGCCAGAAGATATTCCCTGAAAGGGAGCCCAAAGCCCTGAGTGGTCCTTACTTCCTGCCCTCCCTTCCAGAACTAGACCTGCCTCAGCACTATTGCTCTGTGGGCACCTCCAGGAGCAGTGGTTGAAGGTGGGAGAGTTTTGACTCTAGAGCTGCTGAGGACAGAGTACAAGCCTTCTGCACGGAACCAAAAATCCTCTTACCCTCTGCTATGTCCTGCACCACACCAGTGCAAGGAAGAGCAGAATTCATATTGAAACATTTGTGGTACGAGGAAGAACCTTCTGGCCTTGGCAGGCCAACAGCTTTGCCTTGGAGTGTGAAACGTGATCATCCCTGCGTTAGCTTGCCTTGTCAGGCGATGTACATTATTAGCAGACATCATGTCTTTCGTGCCTTTTTCAGACTTCAGCTGCGATATTTGTCTTGATGACCTGCCATAGCAGGGAACGCACGCTAAACACATGCCGCACTAATAGGCATTTCCCTTTATTGGCTTTAAACGCATTTGGACTCTTAATTTCCTTCAGTAATGAGCCTTCCTTTTGCAGAAAGACTAAAAAAGCCCCCTCATTTACAAATAGATAGAAGAAAGAAATAATCAGTTTAATAAAGCAGGGTCATTCAGCACCCCCCTGCCTTTCCCACGTACCATCCCCGCAGCGAGGTCATGTGATCGGAATTTGTTGCAGTGAAGACGTCACTGGCTGAGAACGCCGGAGCTTGAACACTCTGCGGGGCACGTACGTGAAAGAAGGCCAGGGTGGGATGTGGCGTGTAGAAAAAAGATGCATTCGGTCCATTTGGTCCAATATCAGAGGGGTTCTGGGGGGCTGTGTGTGGCTTTTTTCTCCTTCACCTCTGGATGCAGGGAATTTTATGTATGTGGGCTTTGCATAACCCAACTGTGCCCCTTGCACCCAGTACCCTATATCCACTTACGAGCTAAGATGCCCATGACACAGGAATCAGAATGCGCACAGGCTGGGGTCTGTAGATGGGAAGGCTGTAGCAACAATTTACTAGTCCTCTGTAAAATAAGCATATCTGATTCCATGTGTCGATCTCATCATCACTCAGCTGGCTTCAGGGAGGTTATACTTGTAGAGGACGAACCTCACAGAGAGAGAAAAACTGTTGGTACCTTCCCTAGGTAGTTCCTACAAACCTTCGCCGCTGACTCGGGTCAAATGATCGCCAATACAATCACCAGTACCGACAGAAAAGTACTTAGGGTTAAGACTGACATTTGTTTCAGAGCTTTGGTGGATCTAGACCTAACTGAACTCAACACCACCGCCTCTCTCTAGTAAAGAATTGAAAGAATCACCTTTTAGCAATCTAGAACTGTGGTTTCGCTAATGAATGAATGAAACATCCTAAGGAAAAAGACATTATATCCCCACAAAAGGCAGTGCAGAAGTGCCAAGAAACCTGGAGAGTTCATTTGCTTCCTATTGCCACTGTGTGGAAGCAGTGAATATGGTGAGCCACGTGTTGATAATTACTGGTAACACCAGCTTTTAATAGCAGTTGTTCCACTGTAGGAATGGGAGCAAGGATGTGGTTTCTAGCCTCTTCTACTGCTTTCTTCATCTTGTGGTGGCAGTTTGGATCAAATACTGCTTTGATCTTACTTGCAGGCACTTTTGAAAGTGCAAAAAATTTCCAGGAATTAAGTCAGGGGGCTCTTTGGCCCTTCAAGTATGTTGGTGGTAGTTAAGTTGCATCGTCTCATTTGCAGTTTGCATCAGATGCAAAGAAAAAAAGAAATCAGGATCTCTAGGATCCTGTTAAAGACAGTGTCAAATGTTCTGTTCTTCTGTCCTGGCCCTTGCCTCCCTGGTACTCCCACCAACGTGGAGGTGGCAGGGGGATAATCCAGTTGTCGTTTACTGGTTGCTGCCACAGTGGTTATAAAACCTGAGCACACCCTGCAGTCTGTTTCTGGAAACCATTCAGCAAGGTATCCTTTGCCTGACCTCTGAGTATTATTAGCTTGGATCATCTTTTATGCTGGGAGACAAATTATGTGTTTGCTTCAAATATGCACACAACAGAGGATCCATAAATGCTTGTTCATACTGTTCTTTACACTGAAAGTATGTTGAAACCTACTTCCAAAAGAAACCAATATACTCCAGGGAATCTTACTCCGCGTGGCTGGTGACGGTGTGTTGCACTCTTGTGATTAGTGATAAGCCACACAGTCTCTTTCTCCAGAAACTGCGCTCTGTAATACTACAAGTTTAGAAGTCCCCTGTCCCTGAAGGAGGTGCTCAGGAGCTGTCATGGGGGACTCTGGCTGTCCACATCACACTTGCTTTGCCCTGGAGATGGGTTCAGTCACAGGATTCTCCCACTGCCCTGCTCCCTACCATATGATTAACGTGGTGGGAACCCCTGTGGCACTAGAGGTGCATATCTGAACCCTACACAAGTGCTTGCTGCTTCAGGAAGGTGTTGAGTTGTTTTTGACTGACCAACAAATTTCTAGCACAGTTACAGTGCCTGAGCAGATTCAGTTGCATGGCAGAAATACATTGTAAGCCTGTCCTGACACGATCATACCTTATAGACACTGTGATGGTTCTACTCCACTGGCATGTGAAGGGACATTGCCAGCACATCTTAGCAACCTAACCAGCTGCATTTCAGGTGTATAAAGAGCCACTTGATGGAAAGGATGGGTACTCCACAGTATCGTAGAGCATAACTGAGAGTTCCAGGGATACATTAATATAAATACCTAATAGGAAAGAGCACTCCCCCTCTGCCCTCATGATCACTGCTGGAGCATAGGCCATGAAGCAGAAGGCAGGTGAGATTTATGAGCCTTTCTTTAGGATGCATGACATGCTGTTCAGATTCATTGAAACAAACTGCAGGCAATCTGATCCTTACTGGTGCAGAGGGCTTGGCTCACGCAGTGGAAGTGACAGACCTTAAGTCTGGATTTCCAGACTTCCAGCAACTGAGCTTTCTTTTTCCTTTTTTTCTTTTTTTTTTAGGCAGTTGCTGGCTCTAAGGGAGGAGACAAGACATCACTTGTGTGTGGCCAAGCAATAGGCATACAGCCAAGCGTCCTTATGTGAACAAAAATACATGGTCTTCCTAGATCTTTATTATAGTAACCTTGGCTGGGTATTTTTGCCACTGTTAAATCCCCCAGCTAAATTCTTACATCTCACTAGAGCTGACTGAACAACTTCTAAAAATCCTAAAGAATTGATGTGATCACTGCTGAGGAAAGGGGTAGAATGTGCTAGGTCATTTGAAGGATAGGTGTGGAATTAAAAGAAGGGCAAGTATCTCTTTGAGAATTGCACAGTCAAGCTAGACAAAATACAGTATTTGCCACTCTGTGAATCATGTTCTATGAGCTCTCACACCTGCTTTGTGAGTGCTCCCTCACTTCCAATGCACATAGCATCTGTGCTCAGACTTGTCCAAACCTGTGCTATGGAGGGGTCATACATAGTAGAGACTTGTGTCTTGGTTTGAGTAACAAAAAATCAACAAAAATAACAAAAAATAGCTAGTGCTAGTACAGTGATCAGCTCAGCTTCTCTCTTCGTTGATGGCTTCATCCTCTGCCCAGTCAAAGATCCTTTTCCTTTGAGGTCAAATGCAAACATCACTATAGGAGCAGGATAACCAGAGAGTCTGTATACTCCAGAACACCTTTTCCAGATGTACCGATACACGTTCACAGCGAAGGTAACTATTAGAGTGCATCTATGGAGTTTCTCCCTACTCCATACTTATCAGCAGCTCTGCTTATTACAATGTAACTGGTGCTAAGTAAAAGAGTTGCACTTGTCATTCTGCATTTATTCAGTCTATTTAAGGTTAGACTGCCCCAGAAGGCCCATTGCTACCTCTGTGGTGCTAGCTAACTGTTGGAATGATTACAGACAATTGCTGGAGGAGCAGCAGATAATGTGTCTGCAGTCTGCTCTCATTCAGCCATATCATTGCCACAGGGAAGAGAATTAGATGAGGATTACCATGTCCATTCAGGTACCACCAACTCTGGGACTATTTCTCCTCTTATTCTCCACACCCACACTTTTATGAGCATCTTCTATTGCACTTAAGTTTATTGTTTGCAGAAAGTTTATTTAGCAGTGCTTTTAATGAACTAAAGAAAAAATCAATTAGCAGAATAAAGAAATACAAGGTTTTGAATTATTTATGACTCCTATATTGCTATATTGTTACAGATTATATATGCAGATTTATATAATTTTGAATTATATTCTATATAACTACAATGGTTAATTTTATAGAAAATCTTAGCCCGGTTGGTATAGTTTAAGGTAATGCACTTGTCATGGTGTCATCTTATTGGTGACTTTATTGTCTTAATGAAGCAGTTTATTTTTCTGTTCTCAAATGTCTAGTTGGAAGGTTTCTCCAATAGTGGCAGTTTACCAACATCAAAAGCAATCTACATAATCTCTTGGAAAGTGCCAAAACATGTCCAGGTGATTTTCACAGGGTGCACGGCAGCTTGCACTAAGATAAAAGACTTATTGTGCAGTGATGGTAATTTTTTTTTATTCCTGAAAAGTTTGTTCTGTGGGTAAGACCTTGCTCTGCATTACAATTACTCTCTCTATTGTCCTCTTACAAAATTTACCAAAACCTGTTATGCCTCAGAAGTCATCATCTGCCACCTATCCCTGCATCCTTGTTGATTTCTTCCAGGCACCTCGCAGTGGGATTAGTGAAGACAGAGCCACCCAGGGCACCTTCACCTGGTGACCAGTTCCTGGGAACAGTTCAAGTCTTCAGGAGCTAGGATTGCTAGGAGACCACAAGAGCAAAGACATATAAAGTGGATGAAAGGATGTGAATTCATTGGCGTAAAATATCAGGAAAGGCGTAGTGCCCAGGAGCTCTATGACAATGTAGAACAGTCCCTGAGTGCTGCTGGAGTGGCTGGAGACGGGCAGATTGGAGTGGGTGGCACAGACATGTCTGTGCCCATCGCATATGCAAATGAGACCCATAACATTTTGGGACTTCTCTTTAAACACAAGGCAGTGCTGCTGGACTACTATAAACGAAGCCCATACATCAGTTCAGCAATATTGAAGGTTTTGCTACTCTACTCTATGAGCCTTTAATAATGCCATTCACAATGATTATTGCTCTTATATATGGAAGCGTTCTTCCCAAATTATAATGTGTTCTTGCATTAACATAATGCAATCATTTACCAGAGAGACAGAAAAGGAGGGAGTGACTTAATTTTACGTCTGATGGGGCAAACAATTTCACACTGCAGAAAGGTGGTGTGAGTAAGAAGAGAGACTGGCTAAACTATTAATAAGCCCCCTGAGCTGCTGCTGTGTCTGCCTTGCTCTTGCGTTCACTTGTGCTGAGGCCCCTTTGCTGTTGTGGCCATGCTGCCCACACTGAAAACCTGTAGCCAGGAATAACAAACAAGAGAAGACAGCGGTGAGGAGCAGTGGTGCTGCCCAGCCCTCTGCCCGGCCGCGCTCAATGCACTGGCCAGCTCGTGAGAGCTCCTCCCTCTGCAGGAGGGAAGCGCTGGTGCCACAAAAGAAAGGCTGCAGGCTGCACGTGCACGGGAGGCACAGCCCTGTCTGCAGCTTGGAGTGAATACACATACCTAGGGAGTTCTCTCCCCTCTCCCTTTCCTTCCTCCCTCCTCCTTCCTTTCTCCTTCCTCCTTCCTTTATCCTCTCCTCTCCTTTTCCCTTTTCCTCTTCCTTTTTCCCTTTCACTTCCAAAAGAAATGTGAGTCTGCTTAGTGGCCTTGGGAGTCTCTTGTCTTTATTGCCTTCCCACTTACCTTAACCCATCTTTGCCCAGCACTGACTTTGAAGCTCTGTTATTTGTTCACATCTGGGATCCCCATGTGGGAGATTAGATGAGGCCGAGCTGTGAAAGCAAATTAATAATATCTCAAAGGAAATGAGAACTAAAGAAATCATATTGTTTGTAACCAATTGCTACAGTATCTAACTTTCATTTCTAATGAGCACTGAGACTTTAGTTTGATTTTATTACATCCGTTTTGAGGGGCTGACTAGGGAGGAACAAAGCAGTTCTTTGGGCTTTTTGCTCCAGACTAAGCTGGAATATTAACCCTTTGGAGAAGCTTGAACAAGTTCAGTTAAGTTCCCACTGCCACTGCTCCCTTCAGATCCTTCTACCTGCCTGAATGGTTGCTGTTGAACCTGGTAGCAAACAAACAAAGCTTTAGAAATCTTGCTATCTATGCCTAACAGTTCTGCAGGGATTCCCTGCCCCCTGACTGGTTATCTCTGGGCAATCGTGGGTTTCTTATGTCTGAGCAATAGCAAGTGTCTGGGAATAACACCAGTGAATCAGACTGTTCTTTCCCTCTGCAGTGCCTACACGGAGCCCTACAAGGTGTGCCCAGTCTCTGTCATACCGATGGAGGTTGTCACATCAGATGAGGAACAGAAGAGTTCAGAAGATGAGGAGAGCAGCCCTGGTGATCCCAGCCTCATCAACAAGGTAAAAGAGCAGAAAACGGGGAATACATGAAACCTGGAGAGGGAGAAACAATTTGCAGAAGGACCTGGATTCTCAGGTGTCTCTGCTGTTTGCCTGGTGCTTATTTAGAAATGCCAGAGCCATCATACCTTTACTCCGCAGTGCTCTAGCAGCAATTTACCCCTACAGCATGTGGCAAAGCCAAAGAACAGCCGTCCTGAGATGGACAGTAGTGGCAACGTAGCTAGCAGGAAAGACCTGACTTGAATGTCAGGAAAAGGTCTCACACAGAGTTAGCTGCAATCTATCTATCTGGAGAATTTTAGAACTACACTGAATGAAATAATAACAAATACGCTACTGGGACCAATTCTGCATTGGCTGGAAAATGGAATAAATTGTGTAACAGGTCTCAGCCATCTCAAAATTCTCTCATCATGGGAATATGCACTCATGTTTGAGTTTATTTTACTGCCTTCTGATGAATAAAACACCTCTTAAACAAATTATGGAGAAAACCACAGAAATGTGACAACAGCCTAAGACCATACAGGGCTGTTCTAACCTCCGGTAAGCAGACTAACAGTTCAGTTGTTAAAGAAATGGCATCAAGTAGTTTTAGGCACAAGTTTATCTTTGTTTTTCAGAGATTTTGTGTGCGTGTTCTTAAAACCTTGTATGAGCCTAACAATCTGTGTCTCTGAGTACAAGCACCCAGAGCATAGCCCATTCGGTATGCATGATACAGATGGGTATGTTCTTCTGAAGTCTTCCAATTTGATCCCCAGGAATGAAGGCTGCATAAGAAAACAGCAAATGCTGATTTCCTACACCTTTCTCTGGCATTCATTTTGGCCTGGTCTCTCAGTGTCAGCACAGCACAGCTGTAGCTTCCTGATTGTAGACGGCTTGTGTCTGGTCACAGGCATGTGTCAGAGCCTTCAAAAGTCTGTGCAGATGGCGCTCCAAGACCAAACAATGGCTACATAAGAGTCAACTGTGTCAAGGAGAAGTGTAAGTATATTGCTTCTAGACAGATTGGATCTCTTCAGCATTTCTAGAATGCGAAGTGTTACTTAGGGGCAAGTGTAGAGAGAGTGGAGTAGAAGTTTCTCCTCACCAGGACACCAGTTCTTGAGAACACAAAAAGAAACTGCAAGTGGAATGACAGTGAAGGGCAAATGAAATTGCTGTTCTCTAATCTCCGAGGGAGAATAGCTTCCTTTGATTTCCCTGTGTGTCATGTCACTTTTAGGTCTACCTTGCAAGGTGCTGAGCTGCCTCTGGTACCAGTGGAAAAGGCTGTGGTTTGATGTCCTTGCTGACATGAAACAAATGGAGCAATTCCAAGCATTCCTTATCTTTTTTTCCTCTAAGATTCATAATTGGTTTTGGTTGTTTGTTTTCACACTGTTTTTGAAAGGGGAAAGTCTTTAAATTTCTGATATTCCCTGTTAAAAATATTTTTTATTTCAATTCTATTAGCTGACAAACCATTAGTATTTATAGAGCATACACCTGTGTGTTATCCAAGCTGGTCAGGTTTCTTAGCATTTCTTAGTTGTGATGCCAGTGGAAAAATGACAACAAAATTGTGACTTGAGTTCAGAAGGGAAATATGTGCAATCACTATGCACTTGGAAGCAAATTCAAGGCTACTAAAACCAATTTTAGTGCCTTTTTTGTAGGGTTTTACTCATGCCACTAGGAAATGATGGTTTTCTAAATGTCTCCCTTATTGCATCTCACACGTTTTAATTGTTCTGTTGTGCTGGGGTAACCATGCAGTGCACTTGGAGAACAAGGATGTGCTTCAGAGTCTAGCTGGAGGTATCCCTCCCACTCCTCAGGCAAACACAAACTAAATGTCTGTACATGCCTGATAGAGATCATCAGACAGGTCTGGTTGGTTGGTTGGCTTTTGCATCCCAAGATAATTGTCAGCAAGGATCACAGTACACAGGACCAGACTTCCACAAGCTCCTGGGGAGCTGTCTTAAAACATCTACATCTGAGTGCAGGCTGTATTTCCAAGCTGGCTGATGAATTAGTGCATGTGACCATTCACCCTTCTGAGATGCAGGCCAGGAAAGTAAACGTAATCTCATCTGCCTGTTATACATGCTGCCTGTAGGAAGATGAGCCATTCTGCAATCTACTGGGCTCTAGCTACAGACTCTAAAAAGATGTTGGAGGAGCAATAATTTCATCCCTGGATGACAGGCTGAGAGAGCTGGGCTGGTTCAGCCTGGAGAAGAGAAGGCTCCTCAAGAGGAGACCTTAGAGCAGCTCCAGTGCCTAAAGGGGCTACAAGAAGCCTGGAGAGGGGCTTTGGACAAGGGCCTGTAGGGGCAGGCCAAGGGGAATGGCTTGAACCTGCCAGAGGGGAGATTGAGATGAGCTCTGAGGCAGAAGCTCTTCCCTGTGAGGGTGCTGAGGCGCTGGCACAGGGTGCCCAGAGAAGCTGTGGCTGCCCCATCCCTGGCAGTGTTCAAGGCCAGGTTGGACACAGGGGCTTGGAGAACCTGCTCTAGTAGTGGAAGGTGTCCCTGCCCATGGCAGGGGCTCGAACTGGATGAGCTCTAAGGTCCCTTCCAACACAAACCAGTCTGGGGTTCTACGATTCTATGGATAAGTCATTTGCTTAGTAAGCCAAGACAGGGGTCTGTGCTTGTATGTAGAACCAAGAAGAGATCTAGAGATGAGAAGTGGCACTGAGACACCTTTGTGCATCTTTGTTCTTGTAGCTTCACTAGGGCAAGCATCGCTTTGGACAGACTAAAGGGGAAAACATTCAGTGCAGGGTTCTGACATCAAGGATGCCAGCCACAGGACTGTGATACAGGAATCTCCCAAGGTGCCATGCAGCCCACAATGGTTTTCCTGCCCTACTGCTCCTGCCTTCTTTTATTGACTTCTCATGCAAATCTTCTGTGTTCCAAGGGAACATTAGCTGCCCTGTCAAAACCTGTCTCTAAAATTACAAAGCACAAATAACTTGTCCAGCTTCCTGATGAAGTGATGTATCCCTTGCAGCAAAATCCTCAGGACAACACAGAGTGGCCATACTACATGGAAGAGTTCGGAAGCACTGTCACTTGGGGAGAATTGAGAGACATGTTGGTCTGGATGCCAGAAATAGGACCATGGATTTTTAAATGAGCTAATCTTGTTAAAACAGCTGTTGGAGGCTGGCCTACTAAGAGCTGAATTTGGATTTTAAAAATAGACAAACGTGCACCAAAAAACCCCAGAACCTTCTGGGGTTTGTGGGTTTGATTTCTAGTTTTCTTCTCTTCAGGGAAACTTAGTTTAAATAATGGCATGAAAAAGCCTAGATGATAAAATCTCCTCCCTCTGTTCAGATATATGGTTTTCATTTGCATTGAGCTGGATTCTACCTGCTGCCTTTCGCTGTCATCAATGAATCCCATGCATTCCATGAACTTCAGCACGCTTTGGTTCTTCTCAGCTGCTTTCTCCTAGTCTGCTTGCTGTAGAATCGCAAGGCTTGCAGTTTGCAGCAGAAATCCTCTGATGTTTCTTTTTAAAGTCCATTTTAAAAAGTAAATATAATTTAAAAAATAGCTTTGTACACACATTTCCTGGTATTGTTTCAACAGCTCATCTCCTTTGAATCCCTGCCCCTGTGGGGACCAGATTCAGACGAGTGTGGAGAGATTGTCAGGGCCTGCTGGAACCCCTGTTCTATGAACAATTAGAATCACAGCCAGAAATATATGTTGAGGTATTTTTTACATTATAGGCTTTATTTTAAAGAGCAGACAAAGAGGGGCTTTCATCTCTACTGTGTTACAGGAATTTTTATTACTAAACACCTATTTGGAATGGGGCAGGTATAAAAATGTAAAACAGGAGGTGGGTTTTGAGTTTTTTGCCCTTATTCCGCTGGGAGTGCCTCAGCCCTGGAGGAGCTGGGCATTTGTCATCAAAAGTCACCTGGTGCTTTTGATTCTCCTGTATAAGACTAACAGGGAAAACTCACTCTTTCTGGTTAAATAAGCACTTTATTATCTTCTCTTCAGTCTGCTGGCGTATTACAACAACCCAGAGAACTCAGAGGCGGGGAACGCTGTAGGTGTTCTTAACTTCTGTGATTGTACTCGGTTATACTATAAAAAGCAATGCCCCTCATTCACACTATTGATGGAGATTCACTCTTTTTTTTCCTCCTGCTAAGCTAATTTAGAAGAGCTCCTGGGCCATCTCTCATTCATGTATCTTTTACATATGTTCATTTAATTAAATCCCTCCCAGTTGATCAGAAGGTGACCCATGGCTTTTCTGTACTGGGCTCTCAAGGTTATGTGATGGCATCTGAGCTGCCTGCAGAGAGGAAGACAAAAATACATAAAAAAAAAAAGGGGGAATTAGGGATTCCAGTTAGAAAAAAAACCCTTGTATCAAATAAACCAAGGACTTTATCTCCAAGCTCTCAGCTGTCACTCACTAGACAGATGCTCAAAGTCCAGGACGTAGAGCCCCAGATTTCTCCTTTCATCTTTGAGCTGGATTCAAACCTGAATTTTGTGATTGTCTTTTACTGCTAAAGCAGATAAATCCACCTTGGACCCACCCAGCTAACAAGCATTAAAGGAATTAAAGGGGAAA
>NW_009916909.1:58125-58954 GCF_000696875.1 Nestor notabilis | reverse complement strand
GCGGTTCAGATTTGACTAGACACCGACTTCAAAATGAGTTCCCTTTGGCAGAACTCAGCTTTTGTATCAGAATTTCCAGTTTTAAAAAGAATATCAGAAGTAGAGACAATATAGTCTTGAAAGTCTAGTTTTGAGAAGCTCATCTGCATGGTTTGAAATGGACTAAAATCAACACATGCTGGTAGGTTTCACCTATTGCTGGTTATGATCTGAGTTTTTTAATTTCCCCAGTAGTTTGAGGAAGACGCTGCATATGCTGGATCATCAGCTACCCCTCCATAGCTTGTGCCTCTCACTTTAGTGTCAGAATCTTCAAGCAAGAGTCTTCAGGCAATTCTTTTCTTGTAGGTACTTTTTAGCACTTCTGCCCAGTTGATCCATTTTGTCACTAACCTGCTACAATCTCCAATTGTTACAAAACTGAAGGCAGCCCCAAGACAGTTCTTTTATCACACCTAACCCTCCATCTAGCTGAAGAGAAGCACCCAGCAGGGAGGAGTGAATTTTATGCTGGATCCAGAGAAGACCAAAAAAACATCTGATGCAAATTAGAGATCAAACTTGCAGGCAAGGCAGAAAGCTAGGTGCTAGCCTTTAGGTTCATTGATTACGAAAATCAAGCCTTGTAAGGGATTCACTGAGACGATAGTATCAGGAATGCATTTACCTTCCTACCGCTACACGGATAGCTCTACCTGGCGAAGAAGGTTAGGCTTGGAAAAGGACAAACACCTGTGGGACAAACCACATCAGGGGCTTGGAAAAGGACAAACACCTGTGGGACAAACCACATCAGGGGCTTGGAAAAGGACAAACAACTGTGGGACAA